>NW_006774650.1:450665-485769 GCF_000442215.2 Lipotes vexillifer
AGGGAAATTTAATCATGTAAATATGTATTATATATGCTTTATCATAAAGCTTTATTATGATAATGCAGAATGAGAACTCCAGACGTGTGATCTCTAAATGTAATTTTGAAAGGAGATTTGGATCAGGATTTACTAGTTTATTCCCTGAATTCTGGCTCCAGTCCTAAACCCCTTATGCATTGTGGTAGTAGCATGAAGTTGTGGAAGTTAAATTAGGATTCCCTACCATTGTATATCCAAGAAAGAGAAGCCAGAGATGTAACAGCTTAATTCACAGGAGCACTCAGGAGGCTTCCCCTGCCCTGTTTGTTTCTTTGTTTTCTTATTGTTCCAGGAGAAAAGTTTAGATTGGAATTCTCCTTATTCTCCTTTTATCTGTTAACACTTTAAGATCTACATGACAGGGATGTAGCCAGTGTGTTTGTTTGTTTGTTTGTTTGTTTTTGTGGTACGCGGGCCTCTCACTGTTGTGGCCTCTCCCGCTGAGGAGCGCAGGCTCCGGACGCTCAGGCTCAGCGGCCATGGCTCATGGGCCCAGCGGCTCCGCGGCCTGTGGGATCCTCCCGGACCGGGGCACGAACCCGTGTCCCCTGCATCGGCAGGCGGACTCTCAACCACTGCGCCACCAGGGAAGCCCAGCCAGTGTGTTTTTGAAGTGGTTTTTATTTCACTGTTGGTGAAAAGAAGACTCAAAGAGGCTTACTTGGCAATTGGACTGGATGTCAAAAGTCAGAACAAAAGTAGACCCTTCCCATTCTACTCTAGTTCATAAAAAACTCAGTCATCTATGGGGAAAAAAAAATTAGGCTCCATTCAAATATGGAAGCCTAATATCTGGCAAGATAAGGATATTCAGATCCTTACTTTCTGCTCCCTAGTAAAACAAAACAAACCCAACCAAGCATAAATTTTAAAAAGAAGCCATTTTAACCAGTACATCAAATCCTCATGAATCTGTTTCCCAAGTTTGGGGGATTTAATGTGGAGAGAGAGAAAGAGAAAGGCAGGGAGGGAAGGAGGGAGAAAAAGAAAAAGAGAGAGAGAGAGAGATAACCCTCCAACCAAAACTCTTGATCAAGGAAGGATGAACATAAAAATTCCTTTTGTAAGTTGCAGTTCTTCTAGGTACAGTAATAACTTGAAACACACATCATCTAACTCAGTCTAATTCAATTGTTTAGCTTTGTGGCACAAATATTAGCTGTTAAGAAATTAGTTGTGTTTATTTTGTTTTGTTTTACTACAGTCAAGACAATTGAAAACTTTTTAATTTTATTTTTTTACTTTGCAGCTTTTGCTTTTGACTATTTCATGAAATTATAAAAGACATGAGGAACAAAGTCATGTGTTGATAATATTTGCCCATTTCTTTTTGAGTGGGGTGATTAAAAAATTAAAATTCATAGACTTACATAATACTCGGTGAGGGAAAAATAGAGACTAATATAGTGATAAATCCTTAAATGTGTTTAAAATCTATAACCATTACCTTAGACCCAGATAAATGTCAAAGCTCCCTTAATCTTTTTCCTTGTAATTGAAATGAAAAAAAAAAAAAAATCCTGACTCTTCTTCAAAACTAGGTTATTTTTCTACATTTCTTTGGTGCAGTTGGAGTATTAAGATTTAATGAAGTTATAGTTCTTACTTTATTAATAAAAATGTGAATTTTATAACTAAATTTAGTGATGCCTTTTAGAATTAATGGATGAATCTTTGAAATAATAGATTTAATCTTCAGTAATGCAACAAATAGGTAAAGTACATAATGACAGCACACTTGCTAGTCACATATTTAAATAAGCAAAGATGCAAATAAAATAAACACAATTCTAAATATATTGGCTAGCCTAGGGTTAATTGGGATATGATTGTAGTAAATACATCAATTTGTCCATATCTTTAAGTAACAAATCCACTAGATGGCAACTAAACCAAAAAGGTCAGGTAAGAATTTTTTAATGATTTATAGAATACATAATACAGTGTGTTATTACCAAGGTGACTATTTAGTCAACTTTCAATCTGATGTTTAAATCATAAAATGCTCGTTTGTAAAATAATAAACAATATCTAAAGGTAAATAACATTCTTTAAAAAACAGGCATGATGCAAATGTATGTCAATATAGTTTAAGTAAAACATATTTAAAAATATCATCTCCTTTTCATATTCTAGTCCATTATACAAACAGTTGTTGCAAGTTTCTATTTTACCTTGAGTAAATTACTACATACTCTAATACTATATACTCTTTTCACTTAAGAATATTTATCTTTAAATTTTACATGTTTTTCATTTTGTTTTTTATTTTAAAAATCAGCTTTAGCAGTGTTATTCATTTACCCAGATTCACTCTGCCACAAATACTTTCCACAGTGCTTTTTGCCTTTATTTATTTTATTTATTTTGTTGAGAATCTGTATGTAATTATCTTGCATAATATGTTAATACCCTCCTCAGCTGGCTTGAGTGTTAAGTCTCTCTTTTCTCAAAATTTATCCTCATCCAGATTTAGCATGACTTGTCATTTATCACTTCATGTATTATTATAATTCATCACAAAGTTCTTCAGATTAGAGCAGTAGCTTTGTCATACTCAAACTATGGCACCTGAACTGAGGTAAACCATGACTAATATAACATGTTAGAGGAATTTAACATTCTTTAAGAAGATATATGGGGGTTTTATCACATTTAATTTTAATATACTATACACATTTTTTAATTCCTATGTTTCTTTCTTGAGCCTTTGGAACCCACTACCTATTATCTACTAGTTAATGAAAGCAAATAACAAATATGCACAGATTAGGTACAAGGAACCAAAAGCATAAGTACCTCAGAAGAAGCTAATCATGCTCATTTTGACTGCTTGTGTTTCTATGCATTTATGGGTATGTGGACATTAGTGCTTATGTTTGTAATTTTTATGAAGTATGAATATAGTGTAGTCTTATTTGCCAACAGCCAGGTAATTCCTTGTAGGCATGTTGGTATATAATCAGTCAGCCTTTTGTGGCATTGCACATAAATCTCCTTAACTTCCAGAACATCTTACCTTAAGAAACTCATCAGACCTAAACTAGGTGCCTCATAATCATGCACTTAACTGTTTGTCAGTTTTTCAAATAAGAGGAAACACCATCAGAGTAGAATTGAAGAGCAAGGAAACAAAGCACCAATGCAAATCCATCGCCAAATATGGGTTACTTTGAGTAACTCAAGACTGACGTATTTAACACGCATGTTATGGAACAACAGGTACATTTATGCACTGTTACATTTTAAAAGTCATTTCGTTGAAAGGGAAGTGATTAATGAGCAGCCGATGCACTGACCTCCTGCTAGAATTAAAAAATGGAGACCACCACATCCAAGGAGGCACTGATCATAACTTGTCATCTTATAAGCACATTTATGTCAGCTCTAGATTCATTGCATTTTTTATGGAAATTTAAATCTTTCCCAGTGGTAGAATGCCTCCAATAATGAGCATGGAAATGCAAACAGATTTTTATTGCTGTAAAATGCTGAAGACCCAGGAGTGCATCATGGGGTGCTGAGGGATGGCACAAATGATCATTGGGCCTTTTTAATGATATCAGTTCAGCAAAATCTCTTTAAAGCCACTATATCTACAGTCTGTGTGTATTCATTTGTGTGTCTATTAGAAATATTATTTTCTTCTAGATCTAAGGCAATTTTACTTCATTATGAGCAATTCTGGTCAGGAAACACCCTTAGTCATTTTATTCAGTGATGCATTTTACCTAGATAGGAAATTTCTAGTCTCAATTCAATTCCTAGGGAGCACAGAAGAAAGGAATTATATCATCACCAGCTTCTTTCAAGTCTGTCTTCATAATGTATTAAGTTCACAAAACTTCTCAACTCCAGATTATGAGAGTCAAGAAGATAATAATTATGGTAGACATTCCTGAGAAATTACATCAGGAATAACATCACAGGGAACCACTTCAATAATTTTAGAAACTGGCCTGTAAATTGCATGAGCACCATTTGGAACACCCACACACCCAATAGAGGTCCCCGACCAACCAGGTTACATCACACTAATGTTTTGAGATAATAGAGGTCATGAAAATCCTGAAGGTTTTACGTAGCAACAATGTCAGGACAGCAGATTAGGCTTGTTGGCATTGCTAAAGTCAGCAGAATATGGAAAGGACAAGGTTGGCTTCACAGTGCAGGAATCTCGGTAGCAAACTATCTTGGTGCCCGGACAGCAGTCTTACATTATTTTTCACAGTATAGCTATATTGACACCCACCCCCTGCTAATGCTTTTAAAACCATACCATCTTAGCTGTATGTTTGGGTTATTGTCAGAAGAAAAATTTAATAGAGTGAATTTTTATTTTAAAAAGCTAAAGAAATCAGTATTTCTACCTTTGTAACTATTGTCATATTAAAAAGCTCTTGTGCAAAATAAATAACTACTCTGTTGTCAGATAAAAGTGGCCAGTCATCCCATTTCACCCTGAATAGATATCAAATGTAAGGGCTGTACATAAACTGAGCCCTTCCTCTCCCCTGACTGTTGCCACTCACACTCTGGTCACTACCTCACTCCATGGTCCAGCCACAGCAAACATTTTTCTATTTCCTGAACATTTGTGATTATTTCTTGCATGATTGCATGTCTTCATTTTTTCATGTATTCAGAGCATATTATTGATTTATTTGGGTAAGGCAAAGTGCTAAGTTCTGGGGATGTAAAAGTGGTAAAACCAGAAACGGATTCACCCTCACTGAGTTTAAAACCTAGTTGAAATATTTCATATCTTTGCACATGTTTTTTCCTCTTCCTGGCGTATCTTCTTCTCTTCAGTGCCTGAAAAATTCATATTTGAGATTCAAGTCAAGAATACCACTTTTTGAAGTCTTTCTATATTATTTTTCACTAAGGAAAACAATTTTTCTCTTAGATATTAATATTAATTCTTATATATGCCTCTGTTGTAGTTTTTTATCCCATTATAGAGAAAATATTTGTTTATAGTCAGCCTCTATCTGCACCTGACTACAACCTCTCAAAGATAGAACTGTGGCTTACTTATCATGTACTTTGTATATAGTTGGTGTTAAGGAGGTTGGTAGCTTTATTGGGATGAATAAGTGGATGAATGAGTGAATGAACTGGTAATTTGGAGACTTCTTTAATTTTCTTTTCTAGCAAATATCAGGCATTTATTCTGAACTTGAACACACCAGTAGGTGACTATTTCATGATCTTAATATGGGCAGAATATTTCTGCATAATTAAAACAATGGGAAAAGTCACACAAAAACAGATTTGATCAAATGACAACTGTATTACTTATCTATTACTGGATAACAAATTACCACAAACTTTGTAATTTAATACAACGTACATTTACTATCTGGATTTCATGATTTAGGAGTCCAGGCATAAAACAGCCTCTCCCCTCACTCTCAGAGCCTCACAAGGCTGCCATCGAGGTGTCATATTGCTGTGTTCTGGAGCCCAGAGTCCTCTTCCAAGCTAATGTAGTTGTTGGCAGAATTCAATTCCATTTGGTTGTAGGAAGTAAATCCCCATTTTCTTGCAGACTGTCTGCCAGGGAACAACCTCAGCTCCCAGATGCCACCAGCAATTCCTTTCCTCTTAAAGGACCTCTTACAGCATGGTAAATTGCCTCTTCAATGCCACGGGGAATTTCACTTCCGTCTGCTAAGATAGAGTCTTATATAATACAATGTAATCCCATCACCTTTCTCATATTCTATTAGGAGGGGATTGTATAAGGGCATGACTTGTTGATGATCACCTTAAGGTGTGTCTGCCACAAAAATTTTTTAAAAAGAAAATTTATAAGTAAAAACCACCACAAATAAAAATAAAAAAGTAATGATTGAAGAAAATAACCAATATGACAAATATTTAACTTCACCTCTTTATCAATAATTAACAAAGAAATGTCAACTAAATCAATTACTCTGTCTTCTGATTGGATCCAATTTCTTTAATTTTAATCCTAGGGTAGTAAACAATGCTACTGAAAGGAGAATAGCAAGGTGAGCACTTCCGTAGTCTTTTTTGAGAAGTACCTTCTTTATGGAAAGCAGAGGTTAAAAAATATCAGAGTCATTACCTATCTCCACCCTTGCCCTGTCAGAGCAATCATTGCAATGTACCATAAGCAGGAAGAGCACATGGAAATTCGTCAGGTTTGTAAATTGTTTTACAGGCTATTAAGCTATTTGAACAATCTGCATGGCTAATATAACTGATAATCATCAAAAGGGGACTTTCATCTCCAAGAAATGGAAGGTTAACGCTTTTCCTGAAATTGTAAGTGTAACAGAATCTGAGCCCCACCTTTGACAGCCACGATGGCCTGGGAGGAAATATTGTAGTTCAAGCCATGTCAGATAGGCAGGGCCCTGGTACACTTAAGTCACTGTGGATTAGGACCCCAGTGGCTATACTCCAGAGTAAGAGAATCAGAAATAGACCAACTCTAGCAAGAACTGCCAGTCAGTTCAGATCATTCAACCACTCATCCAGATAATCAAGTCTTGAGGATTCCATTTGCTATGTATTTCTAAAATCCTTCCTTTTTTAATTTTTGTTTGCACACTGCCAGATTCTCATTGCTCAATTCTGGATTACTGCCGCTGCCACATGTTGGTCTTGTTTCCAGTTTCACTCACTTTTAGAATGCCAGCAGAATGACCTTTATAAAGGGAAAATCCTGTCTTTTTCCTTTAGGTGTCTTCCATGACAGCCTCAGCACACAATCTGAAATCCTTCATGTGCCTGTAACAAGTCTAGTCCTTTACATAATTCTTCAATTCATCTTTCTCTATTCTCCCTTTCTCCATCTTCTTTCCTGTCTCCTAATTTCTGGAACCATTTGCTGTTCCCGTAGTGGAAAATGCTTTTTTGCCACTAGACCTTTAGACATATCTGCCATTCATTTACTCATCATCTATTTTCTTCATTTTTTACCTGGTTTTCTCTTGCTCTTCCTTCTGATCTAGCTTGATCGTGCCTTTCTCCTGACTTCCAAGAAGTCTCTCCTAACCACCCACAAATATTTCAGACTGTATGTGTCCATCACAGTTGCCTAGATGTATTATGAATGCCAGCTGTTTTTTTTTTCAGTGTGTCCTGAGAGCTCTGTGTGGGACAATGCTGTTTTCCATGACGCTGTTTCTCCAACCCAGTGTTTAGCATTCCACATGTTTTTAATAAATGTACGGTAAATGAATAAAAGATCTAAATATTCACATGCCATCCCTGAAGCCTTAGCAGTCCAAGGATCACCCTGTAATTGTTCATAAAATTCTAGACCTCAGAGTACAGAGTTGATGCCACCTCCCGAGCAGCTTACTGGATACTTAGGTTGACAGATTCACAGTGGGCACTGAAACTTCTAGAGCAGCCTCAGCTGCAGAGCTGGGAAGGAGAAGGAAAACCTGGGGCATATGTCAGTTAAGATTTGATAGCTCAGTCTATCACAGATGGCCTGGGAAGGCACACCTCTGTGTGCTCCTGCATATAGTTCTTTCCATCCATAAAATTTCATTCTGTCTTTATGGCTGTCTCCCCAGGGGAGGCCCTGTAAGGGTTCGTGCATTCATGTTTTGCAAAGCATGTGTTGGTATTGCTTAAATAAAGACACTCTATAAATACAAAGCATTTTTGTCATTAGTCCAGATGCCCTACCCGAGTCCAACCTATTTGATTCTGTGCTACCAAACAGCTGCCGGCACCCACCAAGAGCATCTGGTTCCATTTCATGTTGGCAAGGGCCCCATTAGCAGTAAAACAGCTAATGCCTCTTAGATGGCCTCATGATTACCGTTTTTATTTGTACCCCCAGGTAATTGAGTTAATAAATATAATTGCCAGTGCTGACATGTCCTTCCACCGTCTCTACTCCCCTAACTTCTTCCCCAGCTCCTCTTGGTCTTCTCTCAAAAAAAAAAAAAAAAAAAAAAGGCGGAGAAACCATTAATAAGAATATGCATCTAATAGGACAGGTGACCTCACAAAACACTTCTGAATGACTTCAAAATGTCACTGAGCCCACCCCTGTTTATTTATAGCAGCATGTGGTGCCATGACTCACATTTACTACCCTTTTCCCTTCAAGATAATTTATAGAACCATCCACACTACATAGAGCAATATCCAGAGTATATAGTGTATTGCCACAAAGATTTCTAAGGAAATATTTATAGTTGCAGAAGAGAAAATGGGCACAGATTTCTGGATTTCTCAACGAATAATTCATATACTACATTGTAAATCATGTTGAAATATTACATAATACGCAATAACACAACAGAGGGGACACAATTGAAAACTGAACTTTCTCTTGGGAGGCATTTTTAAGATCTTGATGAAAGAATAACAGATCCTGAGCTGCAATATGTATTTCTCTCAGAAAGACAGTCTCCTGGATGGCTCTGGGTTGTTTTGTTTGTTAGTTGCTCTTAGAAACTCCCCAGTGTTACCATTGACGAATGCCATATGTCCAAATTGCTCCTGTCCTCCCAAATTAAATCATTTACCCGCTTCTCAAACAAAAAGCATTACCCTCCTCTCTACCTAATTAAAAGAGGCTGGTGGAGAGATCAGTAATACACTATAATCTATGCCACCCAACATCTATTATCCAGATTGCTTTCATGCCTGACTCCAGCTCAGTGACCCCTTACACCCTTACGATCACCAGGTTCCTGGCTCCTGTCTCATTGATCTGTGTAGTTTTATTCTCAGTACCCAAAATACTAACTCAATTCAGAGTTTAAAATAATATCCAAGGGCTTCCCTGGTGGCGCAGTGGTTGAGAGTCCGCCTGCCGATGCAGGGGACACGGGTTCGTGTCTCGGTCCGGGAAGATCCCACATGCCGCGGAGCGGCTTGGGGCGTGAGCCATGGCCGCTGAGCCTGCGCGTCCGGAGCCTGTGCTCCGCAACGGGAGAGGCCACAACAGTGAGAGGCCCGCGTACCGCAAAAAAAAAAAAAAAAAAAAAATGATATCCAAGAGGGTACCAGTTAATAACTAGTTATTTCCATATATGAAGCACTTCACAAATATTGTTTTTAGTTCTCATGTTTTGTAAGGCAGTGGTTGTCAACCAGGGGTAATTTCTAACCCTGGGTCCATTTGGCAAAGTCTGCAGAGATTTTGGTTGTCACAACTAGAGCTGTACTACTGGTATCTAGTGAGGGGAGGGGCTAAGGATGCTGCCAAATAGCCTACAGTGCACAGGAGGGGTCCCATCACAAAGAATTGCCAATAGTGCTAAGGCTAAGAAACCCTGGTATAAGGTATTATTCCCATTGTAAGTAAAAGGAAGCAGAAGCTCAGAAAGGTGAAAAAGCTTGCCTAGCATCACTCAGACTAAACAGTGGAACACAAATTCAAATCTAGGTTTATCTAATTCTAGAGTTCAGTCTCTCTCTTTCTGTAGGACAATCTAGCTTCTAGGAGCTTCTAGAAACCTGGAAGTTATAGGAAGCATTCAAGCTTTAACTGCTGAGCACCCAAATCACATTATGCAATGAGGACTTTTTTTTCTAATGGTCATCCACTAAAAAGTTGCATTGCTGTGATCATTGCAGAATTCTGCCACAATCTGCAGTGCAGGTGGATGTGTGATTCTTCTGGCTACAAAATTCCACTCAGGGATGTCATGGTTAACAAAGGCCGTAGCAGATGGATCAAAAATTACTGTGTGCAAAGCAGTTTATGTTTTGATACTGGCAAACATTTATAAAACAAAGGTCAGTTACTGCTGAGAAAGTGATGCACAAAGGTAAAAGCTAAAAGAGAAGTAAGAGGTGACAAGGCATAGCAAGAGCCAGACTATGATAGGAAACATAGTTTCCACAGAACTTTCCACATGTTTCTTTCAGAAAATCCTGGTGATGAGTGATTTTTGTCCTCACTATCAAGGGTTCAGAGGTAAATTAAAATTTTATATATCTTTATTATTGCTTAATGTTTTTTTTTGCCATTCTTAGGAAAAGTTGTACATTGGAAAATCTAATTTTGGTTGTGAAAATTAATAAACTACCTGTTTAAATTCAAATATTTTTTTACAGTGTTATCTTTACTCTTTGCAGCTGAACCCAGATGTCTTTAATAAATACCAAATACCTGTTTTCTTCAACTGATTATCTAATGTGTTTGTACAAAACAACAAAGGTTTTCTAAGATCCTTATACTTTTCATTTTTTCACAACTTGCATTCTAGAATCACTTAGTATACCTAAAGTTCATTTTTGTCCTGTATTGGTCTCCTTTAGAGTTAAGATATCTAAACTCTGGTAATTTACTTGACTTAGGAAGGCAGGAGTGGGAGTGGGTGGAGGACAAGACAAAATCAATCCAGAGAGGAGCCCAGTTTAGGGAGCAGAGGCAGAAAGAACAAGCAATGCAACCTGAAATAGAAGACTAAGGATAAGCCAGAGGTGATGTGAAGCAAAGCGAGGACCAGGAAGCCAGTCAGATGAAGACATTGAACCTGAGAAGGAGACTGAGAACCTAACTCCACAAAATTAGGTGACTCCTGTTATAGGTAGAGGAGCATTCAGAAGGGGAGCAGGTATGGGCTAGCAGTGGCCAACCTGGGAGAATCCTAGATGCTGCAGCTGGGAGAACCTTTGAAGCACCCTTGTTCTAAATGGGAAAACAGCCCAGTGCTCTCCCACGCTGCACTAGGAATGAGTGCTGGGGTAGAGCTTGAACTCAGATCTCCTTCTTTCTGGTCTAGCGTCTCAGACAGAGAAGGAAGATTTTCTGAAAGCTCAAGTCTTCTAAGCCAGCGGTCCCCAGCCTTTTTGGCACCAGGGTCTGGTTTCATGGAAGACAATTTTTCCATGGGCAGTGGGGGGTATGGTCAGGCTGTAATAGGTTCGCTTGCTTGGCCGCCGCTCACCTCCTGCTGTGCAGCCCGGTTCCTAACAGGCGTGACCACCGGTACAGGTCCACGGCCCGAGGGTTGGGGACCCCTGTTCTAAGCCATCCACTGCTGCTTCTTTACTTGCTCTTAGTAGAGAATACTGCAGTTGGGCCTTCATTTTCTGTATCTGTGTGCATGTGATTGATTTGCGGCTTCATGGAAGCTCTTCTGACTAATTTGAGCTTAGTGTTAACCCCTCAGAGTTCTTCATCGTCCTCTTGATTTCCACAGACTATAGTTGCAGTTTCATATGCTCTTCACCGAAGTCTCTAATTCCCACAGGCAGAAAGCAGTACTATCTCACCTGAGCTGTGATGCCCCACAGTGCTGATAAGTGCTTAGGTATTCATGAAATCCTTTGATTTCCCACCAATTTTTCCTCACCTTTAAAGCAAAAAAAAGCATCCCTTTTTATTGGTACTATTTGTAATCATTAATGTTGGTCCTTGTCCCTGTATCAAACCTTCAGTTCCCAGTCTCTTAAGATTCCTCTCCTATCACTATTCTTATAGTCTTGAAATCCCAAAGAACTTAATATGCTATAAGTCCAAAACAGCTTGATATGTTCTGTACATCATAACCATAATTAAAGTGAATCAGATGGAAATCCCAAAACAAATATCCATTCCATTTCTTCCAATAGCACCCAGAATTTATTGGAAAAATAGTGTTCTCACTAAACTTGTCTACTAAAGATATTCTCCCACACCTTTGAAACTTACTGGTTAACAAGAAGATAAAGGGAACAGAATATGTCACTGGATCTAACTAGGCCATCTTCTTGTTAAGCCAAAATATTACCTTTGGACAACTGAAGTAGGTTGTTTCAGGAACAACAGCAAGATGTATGTATGTATACCTCTCTCTTTCTCTCTTTCTCTTTGTTTACATGTATACATGCATAATATATATAAATAGATATCAAAATCAGAGCATGAATGGTTGAGGGGAAGAAAATAAGTCAGTTGGTCTAGCACATGTACCCACCTACCTACCTCTATTCTTTGGAAGAGGACAGAACCAAGAAGCAGATAGGGAAAAAAAAAATATTGAGGAGTTTTCAAATTATTTTAAATAGTAGAAAAATATTTGAACACATATATCCTATCTGAAAATTGAATATATAAATTAGATAAAAGCATAGAGTAATTTTGAACTTCTACCCTATCAAGACCTCTGAGTTCTCTGGAGTTGTGTGAATATCTAAAAGTAAAGATGGCAAAGCATTGGTGGGGTGGAAAACCCAGGCTGTAAAGTAAGACATACCTGGGGGTGAGTCTGAGTTGTTAGCTATGTGACCTCAAGGAGATGGTGTCTCTTTTGGGGATTCATCTATGAAAGAATTATCATAAGGTAGAGCCGTACCTTATGTTCCAGTCTACACTAAGCTCTCATTGAGACAGATTTCCCTTACAAAATTTCTTAGTACCTATCAACCTTATTCCTTTGAATTTTCAAACTCATATATACAGGGGAAATGGAGAATTGAGCACATAGACCATCTTCTTGGAGTAATCCTCTGACTGGAGGGAAGTTAGGAACATCCCATAGCAAATAAAGCTTGAGCAGATATTCATAATCCAGCCCCAGGACTTTGGCTCTGAGGACAGTTGCCCAGGCATTACTTCTTTGGCTACTCCCATTCCAGTGTAGAGTTCTAAACAAACCCAAGAATCTCACTCACTTGTAGTTGAAAATCCCATGTATTTTTGTCAGTGATGGTGGTATCAATATTAGGAAATATAGAATCTGTCAATCTGACGACAACAGGAAAAAAGAACCAAGTCACCCAAATATGCCGAGGCAGAGACTTTGCAGCAAGGAATTTAGACTGGGTGGATTCTGCCTTTCTACAGGTGCAGTACTAATAGAAATGATGATAACTGTACCTTTTCAGTTAGGATAAGGAGAAAATATATTTTCAAGTGTCCACCAGTAACAGTTTTTTGTACATGGTTTAAAAAAAAAAAAAAAAAAAGAGCTTACTTTTGATTGAAAATGTATCTGTGTACTCCAAAAGCAAAGTATGCTCCAAAGAGAGAAGTGGAGGAGAAATAGGACAGCTTCATTTTAATCTCTGGCTTTTGGGCCAGCTCCTCATGTGAATCATTGGCATAGGAAGAAATTTGTTTTGCTACTCAGAAAAAAATAAATCCTTCTTTGGAAAGCACTTGAGTTATTCTTTTGAATGAGTCAGAAAAATCCCTGTGACTAGCTGGATTCTCAAAAGGCACAGCGTTTCTTTTTGGTGAAAGGGCATAGTGTGGATGATAATAGGCCTTCTTTTTCTACTTTTACTCTTGGTGAGAGTCTGTAGTACTTAATAGACTCATAGGGAAATCAGCACCGACTTCATGGAAGCCTTTCATTTAGAATATTTAGGATGTAGATAGATAGATAGATGATAGATAGATAGATAGGTAGATAATCTACATACCTTTAAGCACTTATCTCTTTGTCCTGCCATCACAGGCAACAAAACTTAACTACTCGCATCCAATGCTAAAATAGAAATTTTTTTCCACATACAAAATATTAGGAGACACAGAAAACTCAATTTCATTTGAGAAGTCCAAATATACTTTAAGACCTTGAGTATAACCTTAGTGTTGGCATATGTAGCTGAAAATGCATCTGTATGACAAGGTAAAATATGTCAGGAGTTACAGAGTGGATCATCCCTTTGATGTATTTTGCCGTTTAGGTATAAAACTATCAAGAGTTACTTGATATAAAGCCCAGTGGCTACCAAAAGCTACACATACATTCTTCCTTGTTTTTAAAAAAATGAAATAGCACAATATATATTATAGCTGTAACACAGTGTACAGCTTAGGTTTGAAGCCTCCAGTAAAGCAACAATGCAGTGAGGACTGTAGGAGGGTTATACAGTGTTTTAGTGAAAGAAACCTAGTCATCTAAATTCCTCATTTTACAGATGAATACACTGAGATCCCAAGGTCATCATGCCAGTCAGTAGTGGGGCTGGACAAGAACTGAAGTCTCCTGACCCTTACTCCAAATTTTCCCCATGATCCGTCAACAATTACTTCTGCCCACAGAGCTTCCTTCTTTAGTGCCATGATATTATGATACTGTGGATTATAAAATTATAAGTACTTTCCCCTAGCTCCTGGAATTAGGAGATTGTAATTAAAACTCCTGCAAAAAAGAAAAACAGATGTTTTTCTAAGCAGTCAACAATGAAATTGTGAAAGCATCAATTTCTTACAAACTCCCCAGCCGCCACTGTTTTTCAACAGAGCACTTTGAGCAGCTGAGGAGGAGAAAGGGGAGTGGGAAGGTGCGAGTGGATTATGAAGAACCATCATCAATGGCACTACACCGTCCACCCATCTGATCCTGTTCATTCATCCTTTCCATAGGCATGTTTGAGTCAGTACACTGAAAGCCAGTGCTGAGGACACAGGTATGCCAGCCAAGGTAGCTTTACCAGACCAAAGCTGCTTTATCAGGCCAGCTGTGGCCAAAGCCAAGGCCACCCTACTAACCTGGTAATGTACCTTGTCCACATGCCAGGACCTCTGAGATTCTGAAAGTGCTTAATGGGTGTGAGCAAGCACCTTAGATCCCCAGGTTGGGAATTACATCAGAAGAAGAATGCTTTGGGCAGTGATTAAAGCATAGTGCTTTAGTTGTTTATTAGTTGTTTACTTAAGACATCACTGAGAGATGGGAAGTCCCAAGGTATTTTCAGGAACTCAGTGATGTCTTCAAGGCTCCTTTGTTTCTTCTTCTCTGCTCTTCTCACTGGTGATGAAGTCTTCCTCCTCTAATTATGGAAAGAGGGCTACCTAGCCACAAGCATCATCACTTCACACATTCCTGGTTTTACGATGTACTTTAACAAATGACAAAAGAATTTCACCAAATTAAAGGCTCTGGGGATGAGGTCCCGCAATATTGGAAGTGTACAACTTGGAAATACTGGAAGCATTAACATTAGTAAAGAACACTATCAATACAGGTAATCAATACAAAATCAAAATCAAATTTTTAAATTCATAATGAAAGATAAAATTCTGTTCATGGCATTTTCTAGTCTCTTTAAACTGTCATTTAAGAAAGAAGACACAAGTTCTCTTTAAAATTTATTCAGTGAAGTTGGAAGCTTATTGTGCTGATCTTTTGCACTCAAATAATTTTCAGTGTTCGTCTAAACAAAAACATTGCCTTCATGTGGACCCATCTGATTTGACAGCATAATCCTTGTCACTGTAACGATCAAGCTGGAGCTTGATTTCACTGCTTAAATGAAAATTAGTTTTCTATTGGAAAAATGCATCATAATTGTGTCGATAAAATTCCTGAGCGAAGCCACTTAACAACGTAAGATTCAACATCAACTCTTCACATTACAGGATACCTCTGCAAATTGCTTCCTAGGAAACAAACTGTTCCATTGGTTTCTTCACTTATACCAGGTATTTTCTTATTACAGTACTCAATTTTTATAAACTGGCTATTGGATTCAACTACTAACAAAAATTGGTGTTTAATAATATAAATGCCACTCATTTCTTTTTAATCTTCTTTTTGAGAGAATAACAGCTTCTCCTTCTAATATGGAAAAAAATTTACCTCTGGCTAAGCCACAGTTGTGGTAACCAAATGCCAAGGTCATTGGTATTTCCAAACAGTACTCAGGGAAACATTTTTCTCTCTCTTTCTCTTTTAAACATTAAGTCATTTGTTAGTCTCTATATTTAATTTATTTTATTGCTTGAACAGTGAATGAAAAGCACTGCACAAACACATTGCATTATGTATTCTCCTAATCTCAAACTACATTAGAGATGCATATGTCCTTCTGTCTCAATTGCCACGAGAAATATTGAAGATAAAAATATCTTATTAAGCAACTAAGAATTTAAGTATTATTAAGCAATTGTGCTTAATAATTTAATCACAAGTTAAATCCTTTTCAGAAACAATAAAGAATCTAGATCAGCACTGCAATAGAAATATAATGTGAGCCACAAATGAGGACCACATATATAATTTTAAATTCTTTAGTAACCACATATTAACTGTAAAAAGAAACAGTTGAAATTATGTTTAATAATATATATTTATCTAATATATCTAAAATATCATTTCAATGTATAATCAGTATAAAACTTAATAAGGTATTTCACTTTATTTTTTCAAATTAAGTCTTCAAAATCCAATGTGTATTTTACATTCGCAACACATTTCAGTTTTAACTAGCTACATTTCAAGTGCTTAATGGTCTCTTGTGGCTGGTAGCTACCATATTGGGCAGTGTGCCCTAGAGGATATATGGCAAAGAAGACCTGTCCTGACAAAAATTCATTGCCCCAGGACTACTTATGGGAGATCAGAAATTCCTAATAAAATTCCATAAAGCTCAGTAAATTCTAAAAGCCTAAGCAATTTAATAACCTTCAAATTGGATTTCCCTAAGATACAAGGGGTTCAGGGACAAAATACAAATAAGACCCAACATAATACATATCTAAATATTTAAATTTTATGACTCAGTCTAACAAAGTTATTTAAAATATGTTCTGTCCTCCTATTTTAATGTATATTATGTTGAAAAAGTAACAAAAAATTGATTTTTATATGACCAACAGTAAACAAAATATCAAAGATGATTGAATTAGTAAAAAAAAAAAAAAAAGCCTGAGCAATTTAAGGGGAATCCTTTTAGGGAACTTCCAGGAGCCATGAGAGATAATTCAACAATGGATAGACTGAAAAGTCACATAATGCCCTTCCAGTCTTGTTTATTTAACACTAATAATATGGGTAGATATTGAAAAGAATTCTCCTACATTACTTAATATTTAAGACAACTATTATCTCAGCCACTTTTTTCTCACTTCACCTGCCTAGTTTATACCAAGTATTTGAGAATCTCTTTCTGGTTGCTTCTCGTGAACCCAGATTAAAGAATGATTCAGATTAAGATATGTACTCACATATAGTACTGTTTACATTTTTAAAAATAAAATTAAAATGATGGCTCTTTAGCATTCCAAAACCTGATAAGCAATTTCATATTTTACTGAGAAAAATACGTTCAGTGTTTGTCTACTACACCTGCCATTTCTCCCCACCTTAAAGGATAAAATGACTTCCCAGCAGAGATGAAATAATCATTTGTGCATAGGTCTGCCCAGTCTTCACATTGTGCCCCATTTCAGCATACTCCAAAAAGAATGATTATTTCCAAGTAATTTATTTGTGGTTGCTCTTGAAGTGATCTGAATCTTAGAAAAGTAGAGGTAACTAATTACAAATAAATGTTAATTTCCAAGTTAAACTTTTTGAATCTAAATGTTTATTTCCCTCCTTTTACTAGCAAATAAAAAGAGGTAAGCATTCTTTTTGGGGGAATAGGCTGGTTTTGGTTTCCAAGAATGGCATATTTTAGCAAAATGTCTTCAGGAAAACAGGAGTCAGGAAGCAAAGACATTGGTTACTAATAGGAGAAGTAAAGCCTTCGAAATAAACCAATTTACTCTTTATCCATTTACTATTTATTTAAAGTTAAGGGAAAAACGAATGTCATGTTTAAGGCGATTTTAGCCACATTGAGTTGGTTCTGCAAAACTATTGATGTATCTTGGTAAATTGGACTATAAGAAAAGCCATAGTAACTTCAGCCCTGTGATTCCAACTGAGTAACAAGGCACTGCAGGGCATTTTACGAGCTGCCATGGAAAAATGCAGTGCAACTGCTAGTGATGACCAAAATGAAAACTTTCTGACAGTAATGTCACATTAACACAGAGCAAGCACAGCAGCATAGCAACAAAGCCACAAGGAAAACAAAAAAAGAACAGTGAATGGTTTTGACATCCCTTGTCTGAGTATTTGGGATGATCCAGACAATAGCAGAGTAAACAATTGCCAATCAAGTGACTTGCACAAGGTCTGAGCAAGGACTGTGACTAAAATAATATCCACTGATCCTTCTAGATTTATATCTGCATAAACTATAAGATAATCTAACAAAAAGCAAAAGAAAAGCCGTTAAAGGATAAAGTGGAATACAGAATTAAATTAAAATTTATCTAGAGAAGGAAACTGATGGGCATTATAATCCTGCAAGCAAACCTTAACTTGCCACTTACTTTCACTTTGCATCAGGATTATTTCTGCTATTGTGATGTACGGGAGCCTTCGGAGGAAAGTATCAGACATTCTGCCACCTCTCTGCCACTAAGTAGAGCCTAAAAACCTGGGGATGTGAGTAAGAAAAAGATTAATAATATGAACTGGCAGAAGGTACGGATGGAGAGATTAGTTATGGATGTAATCCTCTGTGGAAGTGTCAGTCAGTGCTTTAAAAAATTCAGCGTGCATACAGATCACCTGGGGATCTTTTTTTGGTTGCCAATTCTGATTTAGTAGGTCTAGGATAGGCCTGGAGGTTCTGCCTTTGTACTGGAGATCCCAGGTGATGTCCATGCTGCTGCTCAGCACACCACACTTAGTAACAAGGCTGTAGTGAGCTGTGATGCCTGTATTCCCTGTCTCCCCATCATATATTCTTGCTCCCCTTCCTTTGTCCTCTTTCTTCTGAGGAACCCTCTCTTTGTGTTTGGGTATGTCTGCACACCCCTGCACCTTTTGCCCATACAGGTGGAAACATTTCCCAGATCCACCAATCAGATTCTTCATTCTCTAGACTGTGATTGGTTTAGGGGTGGGCACAGGACACAAGCCAGGCAAATCAGCCCTGCTTGAACGTTTGCTGAAACTTTTGGAAGAGATATTCTCTTTCACTAAGTTTTCTAGCTTGAAAGATAATTCAGTCCACCTGGTGGTGGCTGTTTTTAGTCCTGTTGAGAATGTAGCCAACATGGATGAAAGTAGAGTTAAGAGATGGCGAAAGAGGCAGATTCCTGATCATGTAGTTTTAATGCTGAGATCCAGCCATGTCCGAAGCCCATTTGCTCCTTTGAGGTTTCCAGTTACTGAGCCAAATACATCCCCTTTTCCTGCTTAAGTTAATTTGAGTCAGTTTCCTTGATGAGGAAAGAACTCATCTTCTTCTCCTCGTGTATCTAATATGCTCCTACTGAATTTAAAGTTTCAGCTTTTACTTTTTGCCTTCCACAGTCCTCTAGTTTCCAATATTAAAGCCTTAAATAGATGGCCACTCTCCTTTGCCAGGTGTTGGGAACAGTCCTGATTTGGCAGGCACTTTATTTTGACCTTTAGCAGAATTCAGGGATCGCCTTGGTGATTCTGGTAGACTCACAGATCCAAAAAACATAAATGCCTATTTTTAAAATATATACTTTCATTTCATTTTTTTTAATGCAGAAGAGAAGAAACAGTAATCTAATATACAGGCAGAACTCCTAGATGAATGTGCTAATTAGGCGCCTGCCCCTCAGGCGGATGCCTATCATATAAGCAGGTGAGCCTCCTTCACTTGATGTCTGGACGCCATCTGCTGCTTCTGCTGGGCCTTGGGGTAGGTGAGTAGCGCGAGCTATTTGTTTCTCAGATCATTATGTACAGTTTTGTGGGTCTGGAGATGGGAGCATTGTTGGTTTTTAAAGTTAAATGTTTTGGGAGCTTGTTTCTCGCGTACACATCTTAAAAAGTTGAGGTGCCCCGCGTGGGTTTCGAAACCTTAGCTCCTCAGGGAGAAGGTCCTGGTTTTGAATTTTCTTTTTGCTGTGGGTCGCGTCACGGGGTGGTAGGGGGAGGGGGTTTATGTCGAGATTGTGTTTCGGCCTCTTCTTCCCTGCTTTGATGTGGTTTTTCTTTAGTGTATCTGATGTGGAGTTGTCATTCAGCCAGCCTTTAGGTTTTTAAAAGAGGAAAATTTTCGCTCTGGAGCAGCAGACTCAGCATGTCCGCGGTGGGGCGGGGGGCTGCGGGGGTAGGAGAATTCCGGATGTAACTAGGTCGCCTTCTTGAACCCAGAGCTCCATAGCTGTTTATTTAGACATCCTTCTTTTGTGTCATGATTTTTTCCAGATTTACTCTCTTCTTTCCGGCATATTTATTGGGCTTGGTACTGGCATGTTGTTCGTGGTTTTACAGCTGAAAACACTTTTAGCAATTAATTCCAGTATATTAAACATTCAAACAGAACAAACGTTTCCTGTGTTTATACGTTTTCCGCTTCTTGATATACTTTCATTTCACTTATTTAATGCAGAAGAGAAGGAACAGCTACCTAGTACCCAGGCAGAACTTTTCCAAACAAAAGTTCAGCAGATGTTATGCAGAGATGGCATTATTGTCATTCAGCAGTTATATTGCTTTTCATATTCATAAAATGGCACCATTCTTTTCACTCTCCTTAAGTTAATGTTTGTTTTATCAGATGAGGTAAGAGTTCAACAAGGTGTCTTTGTGAAAGCAAAGTAATTTTCAAGGTCAATTAGTCCCTAAAATGCTAATCTGAGAATTAAATCATATGTAAAGGCTGATTTCTTCCAAAAGCAGCTCAAATGTTGTTGGTTTAATAAATGCTAGTTTCCATCCTTGGTATCATTTCACTGTAGGACAATTGCTAATATTGTAATATTATTCTTGAATTTAAATTTCTCACATTCAGAACTACTGGTTCACTCTAGACCTATCACAGGGAAAAAACATTGGACAACTATACTTCCATGGTTTTTAATTCTCTTTGTGGGAAGGTGCTTTGCCCCAGTGGTCCCCAGGGTCAACATGTAGTTTTTAAAATGTTTTCATGAAGAGAGAGAATTTAGAGAAGCGTGGTCAACACAATAGGCTGTGGAATCTTAGTCTCATCAAATGAGGCCAGAGCATCTTCCAAATTTCCAGCATTCCTCTTCTGACTTCTCACTGCCTCTGTTTTGCTAAGCGTTATTTTCATTTTCAGGATTTATTTCTCTAAATTCCTACTCCATTTCAACCCTTCCCTTGCCCAATGGTGTGTTACCCTCATGTCATTTCTTCACTTTCTGGAACTCTCCATAGAGGTGCTACACTTTAACTTTTTTGTTGTCTACTCCAAATCTATTTTATTCTTAAAAGGAAAGAAAAAAGAGTTCTCTATAGTTTTTGATCTGTAGAGCCTCAGTGAGGTCTCTGCCATAAATATATCCCCAGTGCTGTTTCTGATGACTAAACTTTTACCAGTAGCACTATCTTCTTTGTTCATAATCCACTTACCTAATTAATTAATAATTCTTGCTAACAAATTATTGACTATTAGTGGTTCCATATATTGGCTTTGCCATGTAAAACGTTATATTTTAATACAACCTTTATCAACCAAAAGAAGCTTAGTGATTATTTTAGGTACTCTAATGGATTTGCTGCAAAAAAAAATTCCTAAACAGAGAAAGCTGTGATTCTTTGTAGGGTAGCCTTGTTTTCTGTGTTTGATTGTTTCCTGCCGTGAGTGCTTAACACCTAACATGGTGCCTGGAACCCAGCAGGTACCTAGGAAATTACTGACGAATGTGAGCTAGAATCTGTGTTTGCACTGGGTTCCTTGCATGGTTCCACCCAAGCTGCTCATGTCTGGGTCCAGAGCTGCCTGAATGGGACAGCTTCTGGCAGGCCATTAATTTGCTGATTGCATCAATCATTCTTCATTTCTTCTTTATAAAATAATCTATTGGGTACCCACTAACCCTTAAATCTCCTTGTCAAAGCTGCTGAATTTTTCAGTCTCTTCACTGAAGTTAAAGTTGCTACATTATCAATGACTTTGATATCAAATATAAAAAAAAATTGGCTGTTTCTAAATGTATCCTCAAAGGAATACTGGCCCTAAAACAAGGTGGAGAAGAAAGAATACTCATTTGATTTGTCCCAGCAGATCATTCTCAAAACGTTGTTTTAGTCACACGTAGAGTAAAAGCTAAGAACTGACAACAGTTTAGTCAAATTTATGTAAAAGCTAGGACTGACCCAGATTCAAGTCACCTCAAGAGAAAAGCAGTGATTCACTGATAAAATACATGTAATTGGACATAGAAAACTGTCAAAAACTGTGCTGACTCTCTCTCGGGACCTGGATGGTGTCTATGGCTCTTCTGGTTGGTTCTCCTTTTTCTATCAGCCAGATTCCTCTACTTACTAATAGGTCCCGCTCCCTCATCCTGTGTGATTGCTCATGACTCATTTCAGCCCTATTTCTAAATCAGTAATCTCTCAATTAGATCAGCATCTGGACCCAGTACCAGCTGCCTCTGTCATTGAACGTTGCCCAATTCCAAATACTCAAGGAAGTAATCTGAAGGGCCCAATACATCTCTGTGCAAAAGATTATATACACAGGTCGTAAGTTACTAGCCAATCATATATTAACATCCCCACGTGTCTAGTTTAATCCCTGATGGTAAATAATAAATAGTGAATATGGCAGCTTAGGTAGCAGAACCTGTGGGAAGAAATTTGCCCCAAAGTCATTGTAGCCTGGTATAGGTATTCATGTGAGCACTAATACAGTAATTGTATATCTATTTATAAGAGTATTAGGGAGTTTTCCACACAAAATGAGAAAAATTACTTTAAATTCCAAGAGTGTAGATCTTCAAAGTATTATCACTTAACAATTTTTAGCTTTACAAAACCAAGGAGTTCTCATTTGCTGTCCTTCTTGTAAGGGAATGACCTCACTATTACTATGCGTGTCTCTCTTTAAATACATGTGGTTAGTACATGATATTAGGGCATGGTTTTCCTCTTGAAATTTCCTCTGCCAGAAAACCAAATATAGGTAACAGGGAAGAAGAAAAGGGGAATGAGCCTCTGTCTTAGTAGAAAATGTGAAGTCTGTCTACAGTAGGAAGTGTTCATATGTGATGACTGAAACAGAGCATTTGCCTCATGGTAGCAGGCATTTAAGGGACCCAGTGGAATATTTTTCTATACTTAAGATTTGATCACAATGAGAAAGAAATTCTGTGAAGTAATCCAGGACCTATACAAGAAAAAGGTCATTTGTCCCCAAGCCTCATATTTCCAAGAAAATTAAAATTTAGGTTATCAATTACACAGCCAAAAGATGCTATATATGCAGTAGTCACACTGCTATGTTAAAAGTATAAATTCTTTCACATTTAAAGAACACCCCATTTTTATAATTCTGTTTGGATTTCTTCATTATTAACATATTTGAAGCCTAAAATATTGGTAGTGTTTTAGACTTTTCTGTCTTAGTTTTTGTCTATGTTAGTTCTGTCTTAGTTTAGACTTTTCTGTGCTGCTATAACAAATTTCAGTAGGCTGGGGGCTTAAAAACAAACATTTATTTCTCACAGTTCTGGAGGCTGGAAAGTCCAAGATCAAGGTTCTGGCAGAGCCAGTGTCTGGTGAGGGCCAGCTTCCTGGTTTAAAGACAACCGACTTCCCATTGTATCTGCACAGGGCAGAAAGAGAGCTAGCTAGCTCTCTTAGCTCTCCAGCCTCTTCTTATAAGGGTACTAATCCCATTCATAAGGGCTCCACCTTCATGACCTAATTACCTCTCAGAGACCCTACTTCCAAATACCATCACTAGAAATAGAGTTTCACCATGTGAAATTTAGGGGAACACAAACATTCAGTTCATTGCACTCTCTCAAATTCTGAAAAACTCTAAAATACCCCTTCTAATCCAGGCTGTTCAGATTCTTTGTACTTTAACTCATGTTCCTTCTCTTACTCCCTGGCTCTTTAAGTCTTAACCTATCTCCAGTTCTACATGGGTTTACCAAAGGAAATGTCTCTTTTTTAGTCCAGAGTGTTAAAAGGGAAGATGCAGCTCCAGAGGTTATAGCAATGGCAGCAGCAATTAGAGAGAAAACCTTAAAGAAGCTGATCTGTAATCACTGGGTGCAGCTGCCTCTTCATTTTAAGAGATTCCCCTACAATTCTAATTCTTGGTGACCTAGGATCTATATTATTCAGAGGTTTTTGTCACCTTCTCAAATTCTATCAAATGCCTTCTCAACATAACAACACATTATTGGGAATTAGAAGCTTGTCCTCAAAAACTTTATCAGATCACTTCTAAAGAACAATCTAGTATTTAGAATGTAACTTGCTAAATTAAAAGTTAATTTGACTTCTCACCTTTTTATAAGTAATTAATAGAATATAAACAATGACTTTTAGTCAGCTGTGCTATTTCCATGAAAAAAAAATAATAAAAAACATCATTTTACCACTGCTAAGATTGCCAATTTCAAAAGATAAGACATTGCATCACCCTCCATTACTATTAATGCAATTGTCAATCTAAATAAACTTAGGAGGCAATAGTGAAGCAAAAGTGTTTATTCAGAATCAAAGAATTGCAATTCAGGACCGAATAGAATCCTTGGGTAACAACTCAAACAGTCAAACAGTGTCCCCACTAGGGAGTGAAAAGGGCTTTTAAAGGTAAAGATGAGAGGTTTACATTATGAAGGATTTTAATTGTAGTTAGAGGCAGAAGCTAGTCTTCGCTAAACTTGATTGAGTGCTAAGGCTTTCCCTAGAGGGAGGTAAAAGTTGTTACTGTGACAAGTTGCAGGTGTTCTTGCAGAGTCATTGGACTATTTGTGGTTTGGCCCAGTTAAAAAGTTCTTGGTTCTGCCTGGTGAGGATGTGCGTGAGGTCCACCACCTCCTTAATGGCCTCCTGGCTCCCTTTTAAAGCCCTTTGACATAAGAGATTCCATTTTATTTCACATTTCACACATTCCATATTTATGATTCCAGAACTCTTTTAGTTGAGACACACAGTACTACAGGAAACTGTTCAATCATCCAGTGTTGCCATCTGCTAAGATTTGACTTTATAAAGTGATTGTAACTGCTTATGGATTTACATATACTGTATAACTTTTCCTTTATAACCTTAAAGAAGACTAAATTAAAAGTTATAGGAAAGAAAATGTTACCACTGAAAAAGGAGACTTTCTTGAAAACTTATCCTGACCCTTCAAAATCATGTTTGACATATTTTTTCTTGTGCATTTATTGCTTTATAATTTTTCAATGCTGAGTTCTTACGTTACTTAGTTTGATTTGATCTCATTGTAGGAATAAAAACAATGATTATTATATTTTTAATATCCAAATTTTTGATGTACAACTAGAATTCATATTAAATAAGTGCACTCTCCCTTAAAAATAACAATAATTACAGATATGTTAATTACATATATTTCATTAAAATCCACTAATGATGCCAGGAAGAATCACTATATGCATATTGTTAAGGATTTAATATTATTCACGATTTTGCTATTTTCTGGCCTCTTCAGCTTTAATAGCCCTTTCCTGTCCTGATAGGAATGTATCCAATCGTACAGACAGAGAATATGCTTCAGCTCATTAAAAGGCAGAAGCACTTACTCTAACGAATTTTAATGTGTTCTACACTCCTTTTGCAAGTTCAGCTAATTTTGTTCTTTATATGAGAGTTTTTATTATTAAACTCTCTAGTTATACAAAATGGCATACTGCCCTTTTTCCTTTCTCTTTAAAAATAGAGTACTGAGCAGTGGATTATTTTCAGAAATTGTGTGTTGTATATAAGAGTGTGGGTATTAATTCTCTAACATTTTCATGAAATGTAAAGTAGAACCCCATCATTTCTAATATTAAAATATCGATTTCATAAAAATAATGCTATGAAAAGCACATAATGGAGTACAGGCGTAGGCATACCCGTTTTATTGTGCTTCACTTTATTGCGCTTCACAGAGATTGCGTTGTTTTACAGATTGAAGGTTTGTGATAACCTACAACAAGCAAATCTATAGATGCCATTTTTTCAACAGCATTTGCTCACTCCCTGTCTCTGTGTCACAGTTTGGTAATTGTCACAATATTTCAAAAATATTATATTTTTTATGGTGATGTGTGATCAGTGATCTTTGATGTTACTATTGTAATTGTTTTGGAGTGCCATGAAGCATGCCCATATAAGATGGTGAACTTAATCTACAAATGTTGTGCTTTGACTGCTTCACTGACTGGCTGTTCCCCTGTCTCTCTCCCTCTCCTCAGGCCTCCCTATTCCCTGAAACATAACAATATTCAAATTAGGCCAATTAATAACCCTACAGTGGTCTTTAAGTATTGAAGTGAAAGCAGTAGTTGCACATCTCTTAGTCTAAAACAAAAGCTAGACATGATTAAGCTTAGTGAGGAAGGTATGTCAAAAGCCAAGATAGGCCAAAAGCTAGGCCTCTTGAGCCAAACAGCCAAATTATGAATGCAAAGGAAACCTTCTTGAAGGAAATTAAAAGTGCTACTTTGGTGAACACAGGAGTGATAAGAAAGCAAAACAGCCTTATTATAAGTGATAGGAGAAAGTTTTAGTGATCTGGACAGAAGATCAAATTAGCCACAATATTCCCTTAAGCTGAAATCCAGATCAAGACCCTAAATCTGTTCAACTCTATGAAGGCAGAGAGAGGTGAGGAAACTGCAGAAGAAAAGTTTGATGCTAGCAGAGATTGGTTTGTGAGGTCATAGTTAGTTTTGCAAGAACATACAGCCTATTAGTTGTACCAAGAAAGGTAAATTACTTTTTTGTTTCATCACTTCAATCAATCTGTTTTTATTTTAAGCCTTTGATCATCTTGACATTGCTCTTAGAACCACCCATTAATTAAGGGTCCAATACATTTCTCCACTTTTATTATCTCTTTTTAAAGCTGCTATAAGGTCAACAATTCAAGGTGGAACACATGTAGATTTGCCAAACCATGACTAATAGATAGGCCATGTAGAGATTAGCATAATAATCAAGTTCCTCCTACCCAGGGATCTAAATTTAAACTCCTTGGAAAAAGTTGTTGATAAAAGAGAAATCGGTTGGTGGAAGAAGAGGAGTCTCTGAGGAATGAGAGTAAATGCAAATACTTTTTTAAAGTACTGCACAGGAACACATTATTCAGACATTCATTCCATAGATTGAAAGGCCCCTGAAGGCACAGAAACCAAGGTTTTATTCATCATTATTTAACCGGTATCTACCATGGTATCTCATATATAGAAGAAAGCTAAAAATAATATGCTTAATAGCTTTTGGTATTTATAAAACTAAACCTACAGCTCTGTAAGATTCCACATCTGGGAAACAGTGCAGTGATCTGCCAGGGAGTCTGAGTCTGTTTTGTTTTCCTCTCAAAGCCTGCAATTCCATTCTTAATATGTGTAATCTCTTCTCCCATAAGCTCTAAAATGCCAACATCATTACTCAGAATAATTATTTATTCATTCAAACTACAGGTATTAACTAAGTCTCCGTTAAGTACTAGGTGCTGTGTTAGATGCTGGCTATAAAATGGTGAATAAATCAAACACAACCCTGTTCTTCTGGAGCTCATAGTCTATTAAACAGTCAAATTCGATATAATAGAATTAGTGCCATCATGGGAAAAGCAGTAGGTGCATCCTAAATAGGAAGGTACCTAAACAGGTTATAGTGGGTCAGGAAAAGCTTCAAGGAGAAAGGAGTTTAAACTGATAACTGAAAAAGGAGTAGGGATTGGTCAAATTGAGATCTGGGGAATGAATGTTCCGGGAAGAAGGTGCTGTACCAAAGAGAAAGATCTCAGCTGAGTGAAGCACTGGTTTCAGTGAGAAAATGGGAAGAAATTTTGTCTTTCTCAAGGAAACTGTTGGGGAGAGACCAGGGTAAGACATTGCATGGGATAAGGGAGGAGAGTTTAAAAACTGGGTTAGGGCTTCCCTGGTGGCGCAGTGGTTGAGAGTCCGCCTGCTGATGCAGGGGACACGGGGTCGTGCCCCGGTCCGGGAAGATCCCACATGCCGCAGAGCGGCTGGGCCCGTGAGCCATGGCCGCTGAGCCTGCGCATCTGGAGCCTGTGCTCTGCAACAGGAGAGGCCACAGCAGTGAGAGGCCCGCGTACCGCAAAAAATTAAAAAAAAAAAAAAAAAAAAGTGGGTTAGATTATTAAAGGCCTTCCAAGTTTCCACATCTGGTCTTTTATGCCACCTTCTAAATTATTTACAAATCAATTTCATCTCCTTTGACTTGTTCCATGCTTTTGTTTTATCATTAGATTTGTAATTGATTTTCCTTCTATATTCTTTAAAGAAATTACTTGATCAGATAAATCTGAAAAGTTATTTCTATGTCTAGTAAAGTTGAAAATATTCTTTAGATTTTTGTTCATTTCTTATAACCTTCATTGATTGAGATATGAAACTGTAGATGATGGCAAGAGAAAACTCAAAAAGAAATAACCTGATTTTTCAAGGTATCGTTGTAAATAAATCATATGTATTGTGGGAAATCTGAATCTAGTTGAGATATCTTATATTCTTCATTGATGGTAATTTGAATTTCAGAAATAAATGGGAGGATAAATCATTTATTAAGCAAATTAAGTACTACTAGTTTCAGAATTGCAAAAAGAGACCACATAGAACAAACTGTAGATCAATTTCTTCTTTCACTATAGTCTCCATGCACTTGGTACTTTGCATACTGTAATAAATAGGATGTACCTTAGCTAACGGTAACAAAAAGCTTAATTCAAAATCAGTAAGTTTAATTAAAATTTTTATTTTGTATACTGAGAAAGCCTGAGGTAGTATAACTTTACAAGTGATTATTTCAACAGTCCAGCTATCCTATCGTCGTACAATGGGTGCTGCAGTTCCTTTGTCACAGAAAGATGTAATAATGTACAGTGGGGGAAAAAAGGATGCTGTCTACTACAATTTAATCATATTAAAAATCAAAAAAACCCTTCCAAGAAGCCTCATAGCTGATGTTCCTTCACATCCCATTGAATAGAATTGTATCACATCCTAGATTAATTATCTATGAGAGGTCTGGGTTTTCCATGATTAGTTTTCATTAAAGCACATTTACCCCTAAATTTTTTTTAAAACTATTTTTTTTAATACTATCCCTATTTTTCACTTTTTTTTTTTTAGATATTGGGGGTAGGAGTTTATTAATTAATTTATTTTTGCTGTGTTGGGTCTTCGTTTCTGTGCGAGGGCTTTCTCTAGTTGTGGCAAGCGGGGGCCACTCTTCATTGCGGTGCGGGGGCCACTCTTCATCGCGGTGCATGGGCCTCTCACTATCGCAGCCTCTCTCGTTGTGGAGCACAGGCTCCAGACACGCAGGCTCAGTAGTTGTGGCTCACGGGCCTAGTTGCTCCTCGGCATGTGGGATCCTCCCAGACCAGGGCTCGAACCCGTGTCCCCTGCATTAGCAGGCAGATTCTCAACCACTGTGCCACCAGGGAAGCCCCTACCCCTAAATTTTGAACAGGGTTATTGTTCTTTTAGAGTAAATAATTGAACAAAATCAGATTCTGATTTTGTTAATAAGGAAGGAAAAAGGGAAGAAATATCTTTTGGGTAGCAGTAAAAATCAAATACTGTCTTATATATTCACTCCCATATGACTGGTAAAATAAGGAGCACCAAAATTGTAATTCCATTTATATTACTATTTACATCATGATTTTTTTTTCCATTTTATCAATGTTCTGACATACTATAGAGACATTCAGTAAATAATTAGGTATTATCACCATTACTAGTTTGATCCTTGGATTTAGTTGTCATTAATAGAAATATAGTTTTCAAGTAACTGTGATGGACTAGAATAATACACTATAAGAGAATTTGTTTATAAGTACACATTTGGAATTGTTTGATAAGGGAAGAAAATATTTAACCTAAAGGCTGATGTGAGGATGAAGTATAATCTGGAAAGTGCCAAGCACAAAATCTGGCACATGGCACATATTCAGTAAGTGGAAGGCAAATGGATTTATTATAAATGGCATAAAATGGGTACCTGATTTTGTTTATTCCAGAAGTGTTCTTACCTCACCTATTTAAGAATATATGATAAAATACATCTCAGATCTCTTTAAAGTTTCTTTAAAATCTAAGAAAAACAATTTATTTCATGAATGTTTTATAGTTTGAGTGTACAAGTGTTTCACCTCCTTGGATAAGATTTTTTCTAAGTATTCTTTTTGATGCTGTTGTAAATAGGACTTTTTAAAATTTTTCCTTTTTTGTATAGTTCCTTGCTAGTGTGTAGAAATGCAACTGATTCTTGTGTTGACTTTGTATCCTATAACTTTACCAAACTGGTTTATTAGTTCTAACATTTTTTGTTAAATTCTTAAAGTTTTCTTTGAGATCATGTAATCTACGAAGAGATAATTTGACTTCTTCTCTCTGATTTGTATGCCTTTTACTTCTTTTCTTGACTAATTGCTCTGGCTAGGACTTCCAGTACTATGTTGAACAGAAGTGGTGAGAATGAACATCCTTGCTTTGTTTCTGATTAGGAAAAGCTTTCAGTTTTTCACCACTGAGTATGATGTTAGCTGTCAGCTTTTCATATATGGTCTTTATTATGTTGAGGTAAATTCCTTCTATGTCAGATGCTTTTCAAATTGGACTGGGAGACACGTATTAACTTTGTGTTGAACAACAGTGTTTGACAGATAACTTGATTCCAGTAAAAGTAACAGCTGGTTTCTTACTTAGAAGAAAGGTAACAGCTGTCATACCACTGGAATCAATAATTTCCGTAGAAGATGGCTAGGATGCCAGTCTACAATTTGACGACTTTGGTGAAAATAGTATGTTTGTTTTCCTCAGTCTTTCAAATGGATGGTATATGGAAACTGGCCTCATACTGATTTTGTTGCATAGATAGCCATAGCCCGTATGCATGTGGCAGAAAGCCCAGGCTTGGACAATTAAAAATACTCATTTCTCTAATTAATAATAAACCATTTCTTCCATTTAAGTAAACTATTTAATCCACCATTTAACTATGTTTTCTCCTCAGGGTTTTCTGGCTGTTCATGTTACTTATAATGATGCAACTGTGCAATAAACTTTCCTAATGGAGTTTAATGAAGTTGTGAGTGAATGTACAATAATAATCATTCATCAGTGATGCCTCTACAAACTCATTGTGGTAATCGAAATACCGGTGGGCTATCTTTCACCATGACCTCCTGTGGTTAATAACATTATGGAATGTCTGCTTTTACACAGCCATTGAGGAAACAAATTTAGTTGCAGTTTTCTTTCTTTTTCAATTATCAGAGCAATCTAGATTGACATGAACTACTATTTTTGTAAAACTACAGCCTGAAAATATGGTGAGATTGAATATTAAAAACCCTAGTACTAAATCTTCTCACTGTAATCTATAACCACAGTTTTTCCAGGCATCTCTGAAACAAAAGAATAACCAGAGTTTTAGAAGTTCTCCTTTAAGATTTTGCCACAGAATTTCTCTTTTCAATTAGGAATTCTGTGGTTCATTTACAAATAGCAAATAGGGAAAGTGAACATAATATTTCCTAGAAATATCAAACTGTTTCACTTAATTAATGTAAAAAGCATCAATAGCAATAAATGTTAAGAGAAACACTCTGAATTTTAATATAACACATTTTAACCAGTCTAAGGTCAAAAGCCAAGAGCAGTGGTTCCAAGGTACAGTCCCCCATACAGTAATATTAGCAAATAAGAAACCTTCATGTTGATGTCCAGCAATCTGTGTTTTGTCACACGAAGAGATCTCCTATTAGCAATTTTTGTGACCTTGAGTAAAATAAACAGTCCCAGTGTGAAACTGCATGGCTTGCATTCTGTTGTACTATGTATTGCAACCCTTGGGTGAATCATTTTCTGCTGCTTCAGTTATCCTATCAGTAAAATGAGAATAATAATAGAACAACGTAATCGTTACAAGACTCAAATGTGATAATACATAAAGAACTTAGAACAGTATCTGTAGCATAGAGTACATGCTTAAAAAAAATAGCTTTTCAGTCAATATTCTGTGATAACAATCTTTCAAATCTTTATATCAGCTATGGTTGCCGAATGAAAAACACAAAAAGTCAATAGCTCAAAGCTAGTAGGTCACCTGAGCAGTTCTGCAGAGGTAACCACTCGCAGAGGAGATCACTCATGCATCTGTGGGCAGCTGGGGGGCCACCTACTGATAGCCTCTATGCTTATGGCTGGGATCTCGCACATCCCTGCAGTCTCAACTGGGGTGGTTCCGCTCTGCTCGTGATGGTCTCTCATCCTCCAGCAAGCTAGTCCCTGCTTGTTTACATGGCAGCTGGCAGGGCTTTCAAAGAGAGAGAGAAAGCATGGAAGGCCTCCCAGGGGCTGGGCTCAGATCACATACAGTATCATTGCCGCCACAGTTTATTTCCCAAAGCAAGTTACAAGAAAGCTAAGGTTCAAAGAGTGGAAAAGTAGACTCCACTGTTGAAGTGAGGAGCTGTAAAAGCTCATTCCTAAGGGGCAAACACACATGGAACATTGAGAATTGTATCAATGAAACCATACTCCTTGACAGACCTCGAACCCAGCTGTACCACAGATTGGGAATTGAACCCACAATCCCTGCCTTAGGAGGGGACTTGAACCCACTTCCTTTTAATTAAAACTGCTCACCTGGTGTCAGGACTTCTGTACAGTAGAAACTAACACAACATTGTAAAACAACTATACCCCCAAATAAATAAATAAAATTGGCCCAGAAAAAAATAAAAAATAAAACTGCTCACCTAGTGTCAGGACTTACTGAAGCTCAGGTTCTTTTGTCTCGAAGCAGAAAGAATTCAGCGTGAGGCAAAGTGATAAGTCAAGAGTGAGTATATTAGCACAGGACGCTTGTGAGAGATACATGCAGGCAGGCAAGGGAGCTCAGCCCTGAGAACAAAGAGTGCTACATTTTTATAATCAAAGAAAAATTGGGGAGGGGAGAAGACCACCTTCTTCCTCATTCTTGGGTAGACACTAAGGCTTACATCAGTAGTTCCTCCTTTGACCCTGTATGGTCTGACTGGGACCATCATGGCGCTATTTAAATCATATGTATATTAGCAGAAGGGTGGTAACATGTACTAAAATATGGTAATTCATCTTGGGTTCCAGTATAATGTTCCCTTTCACCTAGTTTCTTTCCCCTTTCACCTATATTCCTGTTTTGGCTACGTGCAGGAATACAGTTTTTTCAGGGTCCATTATCTTACAGACCTCCCAAAGCTGCATGCACGTCTTATACCCATTTTTCTGTGGTAGTGGCCTAAGTAAGTCTGTTTAGTTTTGAAATGTTCTGATTGTTGCTTAGCTGCCATATGTTCTGGGCATTTTCTAGTTGGTGTCTAGCTTATTGGTGATCTCCTGAAGTTCCTCTCTATCTATCTTCCCCTAGTGGGATTTCTAGCTGTGTAACTATCTTATTCTATCCCTACCCCTATTATCAATATTTGCAATCTACTGCAAACTTACTCCTCATTTATATGACATGACCATTATTTTCACGTGGCACCTCTGCTCAAAATGAAGCTCACTCCAGGTTAACAGAGAAACCTGGATCATTTGCTGTAGGAGAAGAAAACTGGGCAGGATTTGGCCCTGACTATAAATGCACCAGCCCAGGAGTGATACATATCACTTCCATTCACAGCTAATTGCCCAGAGCTAGTTATAGGACTAGCTACATAAGTTATGAGGCTCAGTGCATACTTAAAATGTAGTATCTCTTATTCAAAAAATTGTAGGACTTTAAAGATGATGGTAGTAGAAAACTGAATCAAGCATGGGAACATTCTAACCAGGGCCCTGTGAGACTGCACAGATCACATGCCCACAAATCAGCCCTGGCTAGTTTACAAGCCTCCATCCAACAATAAATAGGTAAGAAAGTGAAAACTAACCATACGTTCTGGAGGCACAGAATTTAAAATATTTGAAGAACAGCACCAAAGGTTCTCACAAATTGTTTTTTCTAGTTATTATTTTTAGAGTAAGTCACTTAAGGTAATGTTTATCATACCCTTTCCTATGATACCTCTGTCACTCCAAGAAGCCTAGTTCCATTATCCTTACCTGAGTTGCACAGAATCCCTCACTAAAACATGCTACTCAAGCCTGACTTTACTGAGTTGAATCTAGATTTTCATGCTACCAAGTTATATTTTACTAAGTTTATCCATTAAAAAAACCCTTAATAACTTCATTCACACCAAGCTTTTAATATTAATAAAGATTCAAAGTATTCAGCATTTACTGTATAATTACATAATTATGTAAATGAGAAACACTGTCTTAATCCACTGGAATAAATCTCTAATAATGGATGTTTAAACATAAATAATTAGCTTGCAGGGCAATTTTTCTAAATGTGAGAATTCCTGATGTCCTCTTAAATCACACTGGATAGAAGCAATGCCAGCCTATGTAGAAAGAAAGATGCACACCCAGTATTCCATCTGTCTCCCCCCAAATCAATGTCCCTTTTCATTTGTGTGGAGTCATAATTATTAAGATGAATAGACTGTGCAATAGACAGGACCAGCTGAAAGCAAAGTAAAAGAGTCAGTACCAACCATCTCTTTTCCTGCTCCCATAATAGGTCATATGTACAGATGATGACACTATGGGATGTGAACATTCTATCATCTTGGGTGCCTGAGTTACTGCATAAAACAAAGCTGCATTGTTCATGTAGTCTGTGAGAAAAATACCTTTCGTTGTATTAAGCCACAGATTTGGGGATTGTTTAAGGCATTGTAACCTAGCCTATTCTGACCAACCACCTAACATATATGATGGATCTGCGCACAGATTCTTTTCCACCTGTCAGATGTATTATTTTTGAAGAAACTCCCCACTCACATTCAAGTGTAACAACATTGGGCATAAAATAAAGTAAAATCCCAAACTTTCATAGCTTAAAAAGAGCATGAGTAATGCTAAGTAGATGCATAAAATCTCCTAATTGTGATATTTTATCAAATTTAAACCACTGTTTGAGCTGCATCCTCATGTAAAGCGAAATAATACACTACCAGTTATAAGTGTAAAATACTGTTGATCATGTTTCTTGATTTATAAAGTAGAAAAAATGCACATTTTAGCATTGTTAAAATATGATATTAAGTATCCATGACTTTTTGAACTTCCTGATTAAAAGAGAAGAAAGGTCTCTTGAATTACCATTGACATATTTTGTTTTTGTCAAAAAGATATATGCGAAGATAGGGCATTAAAGATGTTTGCAAAGTCTTCCCCATTTCTCTCACTGAGAATTGAGGTTCTTTCCCTTCTCATAGAATCTGACTTTATCCTGAAAATTATTTTCATCAATACAAAGTAGCAGGA
>NW_006774650.1:485817-496229 GCF_000442215.2 Lipotes vexillifer
GCAGGAATGACACTGTTTAACTTCTGAAGATGGACCTTAAGAGTTCAGAAGCTTTCGCCATTCATTTTTTCCATTCTACTTGGAATTCAGCAGACATGCAGCGAGAACTCCAAGCCATGTGGAGAGCCCACCTAGAGGAGGACCATAGCACACTGATTCACAGCCCCAACTGAAATCTGAACGCTGAGCCAGCATCAACTGCCAGCCATGCAAGTGGGCCTCATTTTTCCATTCTCACCCATTAGAGCCTGTGGTCCAAGTAACACTACACAGAGCAGAAGAGCCACTCAACTGAGCCCAGGCAACCCACAGAGTAATGAGAGATGAGAAATGGTTGTTGTTGCTATTATAGTTTTAAGTCATCAAGTCCTGCATAGTAAGTTAAATTTTATTTACTTTCAATTAAGTTCATTTGATTAATTTTAAAATAAACCTAAAATTAATTAAATGACTTTAATAAACAAAAGAGAAAGTTTAGGTTTTCAGATGTATTGACCATATTTCAGTAGACATATCCATAGCAAAATGCACATCCTTTTCAAGTGCAAATGGCATATTTATCAAGATAGTGTATATCCTTAGCACAAAAACAAATCTCAACAAATTTAAAATAATTCAAATTATACAAATTAAATTTTCTGACAACAATGGAATCAAACTAGAATTCAAAAACAGCAAGGTATCTTAAATATCCCCAAATAATTTGGAAATTAAAAATGTATACACACAGTCTAACTCATGGGTAAAAGGATAAATCAGAAGGAAAATTATGAAATATTGGACCTGAATAAAAAATAAAACAAAATATCAAACTTTGTGGGATACAGATAAGCAGTGCTTACAGAGAAATTTATAGCCAAAAAAAAAGTAGGTAACTGATTCAAGGCCTTGAATCAGTGATCTATGATACCAGAAACCAGAAAAATTAGAAAAAATTAAAAGAATATTAAAAGTAACTTTATGCCCATAAATCCTACTACTTAAGAGACAAGTATCTTGAAAGATACAAATTACTAAAGTTCATTCGGGGGAATATATAACCTTAGTACACCAATAACTCTTACACATCTCAAATTCATATATGAAAACCATCCCACAATGAAAACCCCAAGTCCAGAAGACTTCGTGGGCAAATCCTATCAAACCAATTCTACAAAAACTCATGCAGAAAAATACAAAAGGAGAGAGAATTTCCCATCTTGTTTTAAAAGGCCAACATTACCCTGACTCCAAAATCACACACAAAGAATTACAAGAAAATAAAACTGCAGAACAATATCCCTAATGAACATAGATGCAGAGATCCACAACAGAATATTAGAAAATAAAATCCAGCGATGTATAAAATGTACTATTTCTCCTGTCCATGTAGGTATTACAGAACTGCAAGGGTAGTTTAATTTGGAAAGCAATCAATTTCATTTACTACCTTAATAGATGAAGAGGGAAAAATCATGAGATCCATGTGTCTCTTATTCTTAGACCAGTAGGTACCTGAGAGTCTTCTCATAGAAGGGCAGGAGTACAAGTGACCAAGTGCAACTTCAGAACATATTTCAAACTTCCATTTACATCACAATTTCAAATAACACATGGTCGATGTAAATTTCTTGGCCGAACTCAATGTCAGTGAGATGGAGAAGTGTACTGCATTCACATGGGGGCGGGAGAGATGTAAATATTTACTAAGCAATAATCCAAACTAAGTAGAGCCCCCTTTATAAAGCCATACCTTAGGCAGATATCATTGTGTTCTGATCATAGAAGAATATATATTTGGCAATATAATAGATAAGAGGGAGGTTTTGCTATAGGTAAATGACCTTCCTTTTTGTGCTTAACCATACCCAGGTTTTCAGTAAAAATTAGGACAGAACAGGTGCTCAATAAATTCTTTATATATATAGGTTAGTTGGAAGAAAACAAATTTAAAGTCTGCTAGACCTTGTTTGTTATCCTTTTCTGCAACTTACTACCCCAGGTGAAGCTGAGCTAGTTATGTTTTTATTCTGAACCTCAGTTTCCTCATTTGTGAAATAATTCTAAAATCTATATTTTCATTGTGAGGATTGATTATTGTATTATATGTAGGCCCAATACCATGCCTAGAAGATAATATGTATCCCCATAAATAGTAGCTAATATGAATTAACGAAATGCAGTGTGTAATTAGTATGATGAAGCAGCAGTTAGATCTCCACACTCAAAGAAAATGAAGTATTAAGGTAATTAACCTGATAACTTCTTTTAAAATCACAAATTATTCAAGTAATTCTCAGCAAAGCAGGATATCGGGGGTAAGTCTGGGGACTTAACTTTTTTATATTTATCATTTATCTGTAGCTAACCTTCTTTTCACTGGAATACCTTGTTGGAACTGTTCATCTTTAAACTTAGAGAGGTGAAGGCAATATTCAATATGTATCACAAGCCCTTTCCATTCCATTGTGAGACTATTACCTCTTTCCTTTTTAAAGATTTTTTTGATGTGGACCATTTTTTTTTAAAGTCTTTATTGAGTTTGTCACAATATTGCTTCTGTTTTATGTTTTGGTTTTTTGGCTTTCAGGCATGTGGGATCTTAGCTCCTCGACCAGGGATTGAACTCACACCCCCTACATTGGAAGGCGAAGTCTTAACCACTGGACTGCCAGGGAAGTCCCACTATTACCTCTTAATGAAAAAAAGATTGGGCTACTTACTATCATCCAGTAGTTATTACACTTGGTTTGGCTTCCGTTTCTCTACTTAACAGTTTATGCTTGTAATGCTTTTTTGTTAGTTTTTTTTCTCTTTTGTTCAATATAAGACATATTCAAATTGTGTTTACTCCTTTTATCATTTTTGTAAGGCAAATATCCTAGTTTTAGTTTTTACCAGAGATTGGTTGATTCATTCAAAACAGATGAGTGTACCTAAAGTAACAATTTAAGTTCCTGGAATCAAATGAATTTACTGGATTGTTCTAAATATAGTATGTGGGACTATGATTCCTATCCTACTCAACAGGTTTACAATAGAAACAATAGACCAAACAAAAACTAGATTTTCTTTGAACATCTGCGTACACATTAACAAAATTACAATTCATTACACATAATTTCATTTATTGTAGAAGAAATAATGAAAATCCAGTGCCTAGCCTCCAAAGTCTGCACCATTCTTATTTACCAGAAATAATCCCCAATGAAGCCATCACCTGTAAAGATAGATATTTGGCATGGATGACAAGTAGCAATTTTCAAAGAGCAAACTTGAACACATCACTCAGTTCCACAAAATTCAAATATGCATTCAAATATCTGGTTTCATTATAAGGTTAGCCAGAGCACTTTCCCTTAAAACTAGCTCTTTCACTCCCAAATTGCAAATGATAACATTTATTATTTAAGAAGACTAGAAATAGCTTTAAAAGCCTTTTGTTTTTGTTTTTGTTTTTGTTTTTTACACTTATCAGTTAGACAATGTTCTAAACTTAAAAGGATTAGTTAAAGTTTTTATCCTAATTTGGGTTGGAACTTGCTTTATATTAAGGCTATCTAATTGTTGTTCCCATGTCAATTTTATATTGCAATTATGATGTGAAAGAAATGCCAGAAAGATCTATTTTAATACCAAGTACAATGATGGTCTAACAGCTCACAAATACAGTTTAATATGATATTGCAACTGAAGAGTGAATTTAAGCTCCATTTTCTCAGATGCCATTTGCAAAATATTAATCACAGAGATGGGCAACAAGGATCTACCATTATGGCAGTTCGTTTTATAGCTACAGTATTGTTTTTTCTTTCTGTGAATTCTAAAGTTTATATTAAGATACTCATTGAAAGGTAGACTCAATGACTTCTGAGCCATTTCAGGAACTACAGTTCCCATTATTTTGTAACTAGAGGAAAGGTTTACAAGGACTCTAAGGCTCTTGTTTGTTTTTCTGGCAACATTAAGAGAATCTTCATTCTGGAAGTCACAGATTTTGACAAAGCGTTTTTACAACTCATTATTATGAAAATTTCAGAAACTAAAAGTTCCCTGAACCCCTGTGTTATTTATAATTCAGTGTATATATTAATTCAGGGTCTAAGATTCAAGTGATTTATATATCAATTATAAATTTTTTTTTGAAAAATCATATAAAAATTCTGTACTGGGGCTTCCCTGGTGGCGCAGTGGTTGAGAGTCCGCCTGCCGATGCAGGGGACACGGGTTCGTGCCCCGGTCCAAGAAGATCCCACATGCTACGGGGCGGCTGGGCCCGTGAGCCATGGCCGCTGAGCCTGCGCATCCGGAGCCTGTGCTCCACAACGGGAGAGGCCACAACAGTGAGAGAGGGCCGCGTACCGCAAAAAAAAAAAAAAAATTCTGTACTGATAATGTTACTTTAAATGGAGGACAGGGTGGGTGATATGCAAGCATCCATGTCTTATCTGCTGCAGTTAGACTCCATTAAAGAATTAATAGTTAATTTTAGTAAACTTTTTTTTAAGGGTATAAACTTTTAAATACACTTCTAATGTGAATCTACATTTCTTAGTATTTTTTTCTTAATAAAAACTTTAATTACACAGAATATCTATGGGAAGTAAGATTTGTCTGTAAGAAAATTGAGAGAAATTATAAATTTGTGAAAGAAGTTACATACATACATTTAATACATGCTTTCTTTGCCCTTCCAGTATTAGGATTTCCAAATACCTTTGTTTAAAGAAAAAAAAAATACAAAGCGATACGTTTGTTTCCTATAGAACTGTTTTCTCTCTTCCATACCTCCTCTCCCCGCTTTCCATGTCAAGCAAGTAGTCAAATCCTTAGCATTTTTCTCCTTGCAAGGTAAAAAGTAAAATAAAACAAAAACAAAAGCAAACAAACAAAAAACCTATTTGAAGCTAAGACTTATAAATCTTTATAAAATTATAAATTTGTTGTAGAGGTTATCTCAAGATATTGAAGCTGGTGTGTTGGGAGGAGGGTAGAGATAAAAAACAAATAGTTCAGAGGCTGAAGGGGCCATGTGAGGGAAGGAATAAATGGATATAAGTCAAAAGGGAGGGGAAGCAAGAGAATACCATCTCCCTCTGCCTGACAGGAAAACAACCGTGCACAGAGTATGAAACATTTTGCTCTACCTTCTTCCTCTCTCCATTTACTAGTAGTGATGAAAGCCAAGAGAATAGATTGGATGAAAGGGTGCAGAAAAGGAATCTAGAATTAGAATAGATAGCTAGTACACATTCACGTAAGTATGTCTAATTCTGAATTTCTGGGACCTGTCATTATTGTTCTCCATAGAGTGAATGATTATAACATCTCAAGATTTGCAGATGACACTAAAGGCAGGACAATTTCGCTTAGCAGTTGATGAGAGTAAAATATCTGCTAATGAGTTTTACCCGGAGGCCTGTATAAGAAAATGCCAGGATAAATTAGCACACTTACTTCTCTAGGATCATGTGCTCTTAATTATCAACCATAGATTTGAAAAACCCATAGCAGTCATTAAGAGTTACTGTTGTTTGCTTCTTTTGTTTTTTAAATAATGATAGGACAGTAGTTGATTTTGATCAAAATGGTCAGGTGAATTCCCTCATTTTTCTATGGTATTAGACCAATAAAGCCCAACTTCTTTTCAGCCCTGACAGTAGGTTAATACTAGTTTGCCTGACTGGTATATTTGGTAGTTAGATTGAATCCATCTTTGGAAAACATGTCTTATTGGCTCTTTTATACACTTTGTTACTGTATTTCTTAGGAGCACTGGTTAAAAGAGATTTGAAGAAGTTTGCCACATTTCTACCAAGTAAATTGTTTTATTTTGCCTAATTTTAATTTCTAAGCTTTTGATAACTTGAGAAGAAAATATGAATGATACAATAAAATGCATGATAAAAATATTGTAATTTTATCAAATTTGTATTATTTTAGTATAAATAAAAAGCAGTTATTGGGACAGAGGTTGAGGTTTTCACAATAATATTTTAATTTTATGTTTGCATATTTTTGGTAATACTTAAATGGATTTGTGTAGGGATATATTACATCAACATATAGAGTAGAATATGCAGATGAATTACTATTTCTATAAAAAGCTTACAATTTTTTGATACATGCAACTTATAGATATTTACATTTAAATATTACCATTGAAATATGCATATTTTAGGATATTGATGTTACGCTTATATTAATCAATTATATTTGCCTTATAGAAGGTTTTTGTGATTTTAGAGAGTGTGCAGAATCTGCATTTCATAAGTCAACTATTGATATATGGAAGCATCAGAGAGCAACTTGCAAAAAGTCAGATAGAAAAATAAAAGAAATGCCAAGGTGCTCCCAAACTGCCCTCATAAAAATACATTTTCTTCATTGTACAGCCTGCTTTATTAAAAATGATGTAGAAATTTCTGCCTTAAATAAATCATAAATATTGCATCCCCTGTCACACAAAGCAAGTGAATAGGTACCGTATCCACCTAGTTTCTGCACCAGAACATCAACAGTCAGTCATTTTCTTCTATGGCATATTTATTATGGGACTGCTGCATTTTTTTGTGGCTAATGTATGCACTGTTAGTAATTTTGCCCTAAACCATACAGATAATGTCACAGTTTGGATGACAGTAGAAAGCCATATGGTAGAGCAACGGGACTACCATGCAACTTGAGTCGGGTTGAGTTAAACAGATCACCACTCCGGACAAAGCTGGATCTTCATATTCTGCAGTTGATGCTGGTCTTGCTGAGGGTCCAGGTTGTAAGATTCCCCAGCTCCTGGTGGAAAGGATCCCAATGACCTGGTCAAAAGTACATAATGCATCTCCCTCAAACCATAGTCAAGGAGAGAATGTTAGGATGTAACAAGTTTATTGGGTCATGCTTTCAGTTTTGCTATGAATCTAGTCAGAAACATGTTTAGATATTTTAGATTGCAAGTATGTTTAGAGAAGGGCACTACTGACATTTTGAACTGGATAATTCTCTGTTGTGGGGGGCTGTCCTGTGCATTGTTTGATATTTAGCAGCATTCCTGGCCTTACCTTGAAGATGCTGGTAATACCACCTCTCCCAGTTGTGACACAACCAGAACGCTTCCAGACATTGCCAGATGTCCTCTGGTGGTGCTGGGGAGTTGTCCTGGGTTGAGAACCACTACTTTAGTGTAGGGAGTATGGGATATATATCTTTACAGGAATTCAAATCGTCTTCCCAGTAGCATCATATAAGGACTCAGTGAAGCTTACATTTATTGAGAATCTATTATGTGCCAAAACTGAATGAAGTACCTGCACATACATTAATGTATCTGTTCTTCCCAACAAGTAAAATAGAGATTATGGGTGAGAAAATGGAGATACAGTTAATTGACTTCCTAGGATTCAGAGTTAAATGTTTGTGACACCAAGGAACATAAAATGAATAAAATAAGGAGTTTTATACCTGTTGGTAGGTACAGTAATAGCTCACGAGGTGTCTAGCGTCAGACTAGCCTTGAATCTACTAACACAGTGTTAGACACCTGTGTGTTAGTGTTGGTCCTCTAGAACTAAGTCTAGGTCAGGAGTTGAGCATTTGGAGGAAAATCATATACAGAGTAACATTTATTTTATTCTAAAGAATACTTGAATGAAGAATAAAATCAGGGAACTATACTCAATACCTTGTGATGACTTATAATGGAAGAGAATCTGAAAAAGAAAATATGTATATATGTGTGTGTGTGTATATATAACTGAAACACTTTGCTGTATACTTGAAGCTAATACAGCATTATAAATTACCTGTATTTCTATAATTTTTTTAAAGAATAAAATCATGGGAATTATCTAGATTATTATTAGAAAGCATTTGATTCTTATGTTCTTATAAATTATAAAAAGCTCCATGAGGCACACCAATTGTAATCATTGTATTCTAGAACTTTTATTTCCCTTCACCAAGATACATAGCCGAGCATTGCCACTGGAAAGGAACTTGCTTTGCTGTGGGAGTTAGAATGGAGACTGGTAATGCATTCTTTCCTATTGGCATTCTCTGTTTTTTAGATTCTGTCTCTACCTTGGTTACTCCACCATTACATTCTCCATATCTTCCTGATGGGTATGTGGACATAAACTTTAGAAATTTTGCATGACTAAGATCATTTGATTTTTCTCTTATTTTAAAAATTATTTTTATATTTCATACTGCCTATCATTTATTGTTTTAAAAAAACTTTTAAATAAAATATCCACAGAAGTATCTTATTTTACCATAATAAAGATAATATACACTCCCCCAAACTATACTTAGTTAAGAAATACTAAAAAAGTTTTTGATAAAAAAAAACTTTAGAAATATATGTGGAATTACTATTATTGTTTATGTTTTAGAAATTTTACAAAAACAATATAATAGCTAAGAGATATAGTTATCAAAAACCTATGAAAAGCTCTCATACATTTTAAGAGAGATAAACAACTCAGTATGGCATGATAATGCACAGAAAAGCAAATCCAAATGGCCAAATACACATAAAAACATACTCAAATATAATATTAAGGAAGTTCAAACTAAATTAACATAGATATTTTTACCCATATAATTGGCAAAAATTAAAAAACAAAAATATGGGGGAAAGTATGTTTTTATTCATTGTTCTTGGAAATGTAAAGTTTGTAGCTTTTGGGGAACACAATTTGACTATTAAAATGTGTACATTTGGCTGCAGTTAACAGAAAATCTAACATGACAGTGGAGGAAAAAAATAGAAGTTTCTGTCTCACATAAAACAAGCCTAGAAATACACAATCTCGTTAGGACACTCCATGGTCATCAGGGTCTTGTCCAAAGCCGTCATCCTTAGCCACAGCTTACATCTCTGGGGTCTCAAAGAATATTGGAGTTCCAGCCATCACAACTGCATGTCAGTTGTCAATTACTATATGAAAGAAAGGCAGTAAAGAACTCATTGCTTCCATATTAAGATGTTTTCTAGGAACTGTGCTTATATTACCTAGTCACACAAGTACTTTTAGCTACAAGAAATAAATATGCTCACCTGAAAGTTAAGGGTTATATTGCCAAGGAAGAAGGTGAAGTAATACTAAGAGATGACTAGCCACGTACTCACTCTTTGATGGGCAAAAGAAAAGAGTAATTGCATACAAGGACATGTCTTCTAGGATATTTGTTGTAGCATTGTTTATAATGGAGGAAAATAGGAAACTCAGTAACTGTCCCTTAATGGGGGACTATTAAATAACTTGGGGGTACATTTACATCATGTAATACTGTGCAGTTAGTGAAATGTATGAATTAAACGTGTACAGATGCCTTAGAAATGTTTCTACAGAGTATTGCTAAGTATGAGAAAAATTGAGACTCAGACACCTGACCTTAGCCATTATAATCCTGTGGTGATGATCAAATGCATTAATGACTCCAAAGGCACTTTGAAACCTGTAGAGTGCCAAGAAATTCAAAGAATCTTTGTGCAACACGCATGTTATAAAATTACAGATACTAGATTAACGCATTCAGCAGATAACCCAACTTCTTTAGTGTGTCCCTTGTACTGCCTAGACTGGCAGTCTAAGCATTGCGTTTCCCAGACTCCCTAAGATGTGCAGTTCTGAATGTGATTTAGGTTCACCAGTCAGAAGCATTGCTAGAAAACTAGAATTCAGACAGGAGCTAAGTGGGAAGAGAAGCAGAGCATCAAGTGCCATTTTCTCGGCGTGGATCATGGCGGGGTTAACACTGCCCTGGAGCAGGCAGCAGAGCATCAGATATCTCCTCACCAGGCAGCACCCTGGTTGTCACAGGAGCAGCAGCCACCTTGACTGCCCAGGTCTGTGGTGTGACCTGAGAAACAGTTTCTGGATGCTTAGCCTGAAGTCTATTTTATCAGTTCGCCTAATCATTCTTTAAGCCATTTGGTACTCTGTAATAAATCCTATTCTGGTTAATCAGCTGGAGTAGATTTTGTTCTTGTAAAGTGAACCCTATCTGATGGTTTTAATCCAAGAAGATTGCTATTTTAATCCAAGAAGATGGGAAAACATTTCTGTGCTCCTCTGATAGTCCTTAAAATATGAAATATGCCAGGACACATCTTTTAAAATGTGTAATTTCGCTAAGATGACTGGACCAGATTAAGGCATGACATCAAAAACTATGCAACAAGAATTTAATCTCTATAAAATGCTACATTATCTGACTAGTCTAACTTCCTAGTCTCTCCCTCTTGTTTTCTTGCCTTTAGCAATAAAAAAAACGGTTATTAGAGTTTATCCCTGTTCATACCCCTTTATTAGTCAAGTAAATATTCATTAAAATTTCGTGGATTCTGGGCTTCCCTGGTGGCGCAGTGGTTGAGAGTCCGCCTGCCGATGCAGGGGACACGGGTTCGTGCCCCGGTCCGGGAAGATCCC
>NW_006774650.1:496268-501256 GCF_000442215.2 Lipotes vexillifer
GGGCCCGTGAGCCATGGCCACTGAGCCTGTGCGTCAGGAGCCTGTGCTCTGCAACGGGGGAGGCCACAACAGTGAGACGCCCGCGTACCGCAAAAAAAAAAAAAAAAAAAAAAAAAAAAATTTATGGATTCTAGCACAGTCTTCTTATCCAGCGAGAAAGTACACAGATCCAAAATGCTGCCTGACTTATGTTTCATTTCTCCAGTCACACGTGTGGTCCACTTCAGCCTTGTCACAGGAATAATACAGCAAATTTTTCACATTTTTTAGTATATGATAATGAGTTATTGAAAAAATGACTTTCCACCAAAATAGACATCCAGCCAACTGAGAGCCAGACCTTCTGGGACCAACAGTTCAATGAAAGTTGGAAGAATATGTTCTGACAGCAACGTCCTTTCATCAACTGAAGAATTATTAATTAATAACCCACCAGTTTTGTAACTGACAAAGAGGATGACATTGGAAAAAATTCTGCCTTCAGCTAGATATGCATAGCTCACAGAATCCGTGTTCTTTGAGTTTTCATATGCCTATAATTCTCTGCCATATATCTAATTATCTACACCATGAGGGGAAGGAATAAGGAATGAAGTCAGGGCTGCGAGGACAGAAAGGAGTTAGCCTGTATGCCATCAACCACTGACAAGTCTGTTTCTCTTACAAATACTGGATTCAAAATAATTGCCAGTGAAGGTCATTCACTTACCTAGAATAAACACAATAGCAATGTAATTTTCTTAATCTCCCATATGAATTTCCTTCCATGCGTTACATTTCCATCTTTCATTTCTTTTGTCTCATTTCATGTCTTCTATTATAGTGGCTTTAATATGCTTACTCCTCAGTCTCTTATTGGCTCTTCTTCAAATCACTTTACTGTAGGTAATTAGCTTTAGTATGTCTGAGACTGTGTTATCTCTGCCTGTTTGGTTCACAGCAGAGTCTTTTATGAGTTCTCTTCTTCATTTAGAATGTAAAAGAGAACAGAATCAGTGTCTGCTGAGAACTGTGTGGTTTAGTTCGTAATTTCAAGCAACTAATTGCTCTGCTTTTTCTTGATTAGTAACACAAATCCAGTGGCAGAAACATTGTTTAATTAAAAAATAATGAGTGAAGTCAGTCTAAAATTAAAGAGAGGAAGGGGCTGCCATGTAACTGAATCACTAAATACAAAACCAGATGTGAAGCAACCACAAGAATACGCAGAATATAAGAATAAAATATCCGGGCTTCCCTGCTGGTGCAGTGGTTGAGAGTCTGCCTGCCGATGCAGGGGACGCGGGTTCGTGCCCCGGTCCGGGAAGATCCCACATGCCATGGAGCTGCTGGGCCCGTGAGCCATGGCCACTGAGCCTGCGCGTCCGGAGCCTGTGTTCTGCAACAGAAGAGGCCACAACAGTGAGAGGCCCGCGTACCAAAAAAAAAAAAGAATAAAATATCCTTAGAGAAACTGTAGGGCAGATTTCACCCAGATCCCTGACTTTGCCTCCAACCAAAATTAATAATAATAAAATACATGCATGAGCAATTTTTTTCACCAGAAGCAATCGACCAAGAAGAGATGAATTTACAGCATTTTGTCATAAAATTTGAAAAGTGGTGGTCCAAAAGAAATCAGGTGAAAATTCTTAGCATGTTGTACACTGATTCAATCTGCCCCCAGGAAGTATACAGGGGACAGAAAATGTGGTTAGAAGATCATGATAGGGCTTCCCTGGTGGCGCAGTGGTTGAGAATCTGCCTGCCAATGCAGACGACACAGGTTCGAGCCCTGGTCTGGGAAGATCCCACATGCCATGGAGCAACTGGGCCCGTGAGCCACAATTACTGAGCCTGCGCGTCTGGAGCCTGTGCTCCGCAACAACAGAGGCCGCGATAGTGAGAGGCCTGCGCACCGCAATGAAGAGTGACCCCCACTTGCCACAACTAGAGAAAGCCCATGCACAGAAATGAAGACCCAGCACAGCCATAAATAAATAAATAAATAAATACATTGTGTATAAAAAAAAAAAAAAGAAAAGGTCTCTTGCCTCTTGGGTAGGTCCAGACTTTAAAAAAAAAAAAAAAAGAAGATCATGATACTGCTCACTAGCATGCACAGATATAGAGAGGGATGGAGACTGTATCCAGGGAAAGTCATGAAGGAAGCCATCACGGTGGGATTTCAGTTGCAGCAAGAAAGTTCCAGGAGACGGCCCCCATCCATATTGTCTCTTCAGACTGAAAGAAAAGTGGAAATCATCACAACTCTGTCTAGATAATTATTCTAAGTAATAAAGAGGGAGCACAGAAGCTACAACACTCTCTAAGGGAGCAGAGTGCTGGGGGTGGAGGTGAAGAAGTACACTGAGTACTTGAGTACCAAGGTCACTTGTCCTTCACCCTCCACTCCACACGGATCATCCTTAGTTTTCCCTCTGCCGGATAGAGAAGTAGCATTAGCTTCTAGGAAGAGACCATCTGATGAGGTAGACTGAACAATTAGAGCTTCAGCCTTCTCAGCTGAATTGCAGAATTCCCACACCATGGGGACTAAATATATATTTCAGGCTTGCTGGAGAGCACTCCGGTAGATTCTTTTAAACACAAGCTCAAAAGAGAGGCTAGAACTTTGGTTCCTCCAACAAAGGGTTGCACATTTCCTGTCCTATGCCCAGACCTCACATATCAGAAAAATGGACATAAAGTAATACCCACAAACTCCAACTCAGAATGGAGGATGAACAAATCACATATAAGTCATTCACCCTATCCACTCCATATGAAATCCTACCATGGCCTCCCATGACATTTAGAACTAAATCCAACTCTTTAATCACAGTTATTATGAACTCAATTGTGTTTTTCCAAAATTCATGTGTTAAAGCTCTAATCTCCAGTATTTTGGAATGTGGCTGTGCTTTAGAATGGAGATAGGGCCTTTAAAGAAATAATTAAGGTTAAATGAGGTCAGAAGGGTGGGACCCTAATACAATATGACTGGTACCCTTATTATATAATGTAAGAGGTGCTGTTTTTGTGATGTTCTCTGCATTCTTGTTCATTATGTAAAGAATAATTTATATAGAAACTTTCTGCCCTTATCAGTACCTTTCCTGGCTTCCCAGTGCAAGGCAGCATGATCTATCTGCTGGGTGAGAGTGTAGCATCCTTGCCTGCACTTGCTGTGTAGAGATGATGTGTTCAATCTTGCAGCTCTCAGGTGCTCTTTCTCGGCTTCAGTGGGTTCATAGCAGACACAGGTCTACATGTGGCCACCTGGGTAACTGCTCAGCCGACCCTTAATGATAACCAGTTTGGGCACGGGTCTAAGCCTTATCTACTTGTCTAGTTACACAGAAAGGAAAGGAAAAGCTGGAAGTTTTTTAGTCCTTGTCCATTTCTCAATTCTGAGGGCAGGGGCATACTTAATAACAGTGCTTTCATATCAGTACATGGAATCAAAAACAAAATCTGCTTTTAATATTCATCCGTATTAAATTTATCCTGAATGCACACATGAGGTGTTTTTGATCAGAAATAGATTTCTTATCAATGACTTTACAATAAACAATAAATATATTGGCCTTTTGTCCCCAGGCCTTATCCATGGGGTGATGTGATCAAAAGAAGGTCAAATGTTTCATGGAAGTAACAGGACACTCGGCACTTTTTGGAAACAGGACACTTTTTTGGAAAAAGTTGAGGGATAAGGAAAAATGATTTTGCTCTGATTATAAGGGGGGAAGGAGGAAGCTGACTCATCCCCTCCTGAAGGGGTCTTCTTCTTACTCCAGTCATTTGATATGTAAATAAAATCTCTTCAAGAGCCAGATGGTGCCTCTTAAGCTTTAATGACTAAAGTATCTTCAGTTCCTGGGGCTTCATTCCTTGTTCATTCTAAAGAGATGATTCTCTAGTCTCTCCCTCAGTTTGGGGCTTAGCCTAGAGATCTAATCAGGGCTCTAACCACTTGGCCTTCAGGAATCAGAAAAATTAACCAGAGGAAAGGCTACAGATTTAATTCTCATGGTATGTGAAGAGTATTAAGAGACTAGAGCTTTTATAGGAGCACCGAGGAATCCAGGAAAGTTTTATTTTCCCACAAAAGATAAATATGATTTAACACAGGGATCAAATGGACCCAAAAATGTATTAATAGATATAATCAAAGAAAAAAATCCTCAAAATGAAGATTTGAATCTACACATTCTAATCTAAAGTACACATTCTATTTAAATAAAATTAATGTCAATATGTTTAAGTAATTGGACTTTAAAGATAAAATTCTGTAAGCACCCAGGCAGGAAAAAAAATGTCACCTACAAAAGGAGAAAGTTGAACTGCCCTCAGACTTCTCTACAGCATTATTAACTGTCCAGACATAGTAGAAGAGTCTCCAAAACTTGGAAATAAACTATGACTCAAGGAGGTTAAACCTATGTAATCTGTTTTTTGAATTCAAAGTGTAACAGACACATCTTTACACATGAAGGAATTCAGGGTATATGACATACACAGCTCCTTCTTGAGAAACTAAAAAACAAATCAAAAACAAAAATTAATAATGAAATTCAGCCAAGATGATGCAAATAGTAAAACTATGGTAAAAGGATTAATGTAATGTTCAATTACAAACAATAAAGCAATGTCTCTGGGTCCTGAACAAAACTAAATATAACTCAAGAATTTTTTATGCAGTCAGACCTTTCTTGAGTATAAAGAGAACAAATATTATCAAATATGGAAGAAGTCAAGGAATAGATCATCCATGAGACTTTTCTGGAAAATACAACTTACCATTGGAATTCATTCATTTAATAGACATATAGTATGTAGACATCAAGAGTTAGATTTTTGAATATTGGAAATACTATAGAATGATGGGGAGTTTTACACTCCTTTAGTAGAATTTTAAATTTGTAATAATTTCTTAAAAAATACATCTGGGGCTTCCCTGGTGGCGCAGTGCTTGAGAGTCCGCCTGCCGATGCAGGAGACGCGGG
>NW_006774650.1:501430-556861 GCF_000442215.2 Lipotes vexillifer
AAAAAAAAAAAAAAAAAAAAAAAAAAAAAATACATCTGAATGTTTATACCCTCTCTTCCAGTAATTCACTTCTAGTCATATATTCTAATGAAATTATTAAGGATTTTTAAAAGGCATCTGATGAAAGACAATTATGCCAGAACCCCTTGTAAAAGAGTAAAATTCTCTTTTGATCTTCAAAGACAAGAACAGTTATGGAACGCCTACAATATTATGCATACATTTTCTGCAGACGTATATCTTGCAATTTTTATTAGGGTAAATTGTGTTCCTTCTGTATATAAAAATATTCTGATAGATAGATAGAGGAAACACAGGCATGTCAATGGGAACCCCAAAACTACTAAACACTCAACCATTAGATATATAAAGTAATAAAGTAGTAGCCTCTAAAATTTGAAGTAGGGAAGTTAAAAAAAATTTCTATCCTGATAAGTCTTTACAGATATTTGATACAAGTAATATACATCTGCCTGTGGTGTAGTTGTTAGCCCAATTCTGTTTGCAGTTTGGGTTTCTGGAGTGAAATATAAGACTAAGAAAATTTATGAGTAAATTTATTTTTAACGTTTTATTTCTTAAGATATAGTTGCAATGTATTTTGTATTTATAAAATATTTCACAGGCAGAAAAGGAACTTGTGAGTAAATTTAGTTATATGAACTTGTTGAGTTAAAAAAAAGGCTGACAAATAAAAAACTTGGAAATCAAATTAAACTCTTCTTGAGCAAACTTTAAAGCTTCCTAAGCAACCCTTAAAATAAAATTTTGCTAATTATAGTGGCAATTAGCATAGTGTTTGACAAAAATTATAAATATTAAATTAACTGTAAAATCATCAATACGTTCCATTCAAATGTGCTTCAGGGTCTAGATTCTTTTGTTTTTTTAGTTCTACAGCATGGTATACTTGTCTATTCATTTGTAGTTATGTGAATAAAACTTTCCCTTAAAGACTCATGTCTTTGTCATCCTCCTCTTATGATCAGAGTTAGTCAACAATATTTGTTTTTTGTTGTTGTTGTTGCTGTTTTTATTTATTTATTTTTGACTGCATTGGGTCTTCGTTGCTGTGTGCAGGCTTTCTCTAGTTGCAGCGAGCAGGAGCTACTCTTTGTTGCAGTGTGTTGGCTTCTCATTGTGGTGGCTTCTCTTGTTGCAGAGCACAGGCTCTAGGCTCACAGGCTTAGTTGCTCCGTGGCATGTGGGATCTTCCCGGACCAGGGCCCAAACCCGTGTCCCTTGCACTGGCAGGCAGATTCTTAACCACTGTGCCACCAGGGAAGTCCCAACAATATTTGTTGATCATAGTTTCATATACTGAACAATTCAAGTTTATCTAACCCCAAGAGGCAGAGTACCCAGGAGGGTGATTCTTATTCTGTGGGATGCATTAAGATTGGTTATGGAATTTGTTTCCCTTTAACTGACACAAAACTTTAACTTCCTAAAGTCATTTTGAAACCAAGACCTTCACAGAAACCTGTATGATAAGTCTTGGTTTCTAAGATATTAAAATCTTTTTTTTTTATACTTTAGTTTGTTATAGTGTTGAACTAATTAGTTTTATTCCCAAGGTCAAAACTACATATAGATGATGTAAGTCTGAAGGTTTACTATGACTTATCACTACCATTACTATGATTTTTTCTGAGAAATGTTTTAATATTCTGAGGAAATCACTCCAATTCCTGAATTTCTTTAAGCTAGGAAATATAAAAAAATGAATTCCTTCTTAGATTCTGGTTTATTCCAATAGGCAGATCAACACCTAAGCTACTGAAAATTATAGTGTATATACTGTGAATGTATACGTATATATATGCAAATGCATATGTATATATTCTACTTATGTATATATATATATATTTAGTGTATATACACATATGTATTTCTATATTTACACACATGTCTATGTTGGTTGATGAAGAAGTTTGAGGTAATTGAATAGGAGATTTCATTTAATACGTACTTACTAATGTAGAATTATTTGTTACCTTTATATAGGAAAAGAAATGGTGTTTTATCATACAACTTTTGTATATCATACTTAATATGTTCTCTTATATTTGTTTATATTTCTCTCAGGTTCTCTTAATGGTAATGGTAACACATTGTGTACCAAGAAGATTTGGTTATTTGAAAATCATTTGTTACAGAGCTCTTAAATTAAGAAAAAAATCCTTCAGTTGTAATGAAGGTATTATAAACTCCTAATGAGTTCTCGTACTGCTTAAATGTATGGAAAGAAATAGCATCTGAGTAACACTGATATGCACTTTAATCTACATTTCAAGGCAAAGTCATAACTGAGATTGAATCCATGATTTGGGTAATAGATGTTGTATATCTTGGTGTATCAGATAAGATAAACATTCATTAAGTGCCTATTATATGGACTGTGCTAAGAAAGAATAAGAAATAGCCACTGCCCTCAAGGAGTTTAAAATGTGATTGAGGAAAACAACAACATAAAATGTTAAATAAAAATGTTAAATAACAGTCTACAACTATAATGAAAGTGGTGTCCCAAAGATGTGTATGAGTAAGTGCCAAATAAAGTATTCAACAATAACTGCATCTAGAGTGTGACGGCCAGAGAGTCCACGCTCATGGGTGTGCTTTAAGGGCAGGTAGAGCATGGAGGAAGAGCACCACGTAACTCCACTAGAGTTCAAGAAGATCACCCATAAATTCATCAATTCTGTTCTTCCCTAGAGTTAACATCAGAAAGGCTAGTTACTCGTGTTTTTCTTTTTTTGGAACTGAAGCCCGCAAAGCAGGTAAAGAAATATTGAATTCCATCTCAACCAAAAAAGGATAATATGTTCTCAAGTAGTGGCAATTAGTATTACAAGATATCTCCAAGTTTCCCAGTTCTCCTGTAAAGGGGACAAATGAAATAGGAACAAACTATCTATGATTTCTAATGAACAGTTCAGAAGCATCATTATACTTCAGCATTCCTTCTTTTATTTACTCAATGAATATTTATTGAAGGAGTAAACAAAACAACTAAAATACTTCCCTTGTAGACTTGTCCTCTTAGGAGGGGTAAATGCATTGAAAAAAGTAACATCTGAAAAAATATGTAACATCCATCAGTGATTAGAAAAATAAGACAGAGCAACAGAGGATGAAGGAGAGGGAGGCTGCTGTAGACGCTGTATACAGGTTCTCTGTGAGGATGTAGCACTTCAGCAACACCCAAATCTCAGCTCTCATTAAGTTTAGATAATAAAATTCTACCTTAAAAGTTCTCTCTTTAGACCATATAATTTGCACAAAGGAGCTCATGATTAAACTTGTAATAATCTGGTCAAGGGGTGCATGTGAGTATGCTTAGTAGAGCTCTCTGTTCCATCATGTTTAAATGTTACAGAGATTTATGGTCCCCAACATAACAACAAACAATGTATATGTCACAACAATATGTCAAATTCCCTGACACCAGTATTAAAAAGGACATTCCCTGTATAAATATATCAGAAAAGATAAAGTTAGAAAAAAAGGGGGGAAAAATAGATATGATTGATAAGACGAGATTAAAGGCAAAGAAAAATAGAGCAAAAGAAAAAAGGATGGAAAAAAAGAGAAATTAGAAGAGAGTGGTGATATTCCCACTGATCAACTCTAACTTTGTACAAGTTACTCTTCTGTAAGATAAGAACTGACACCACAGAATTATCAGCCTAATGCTGGGAGCAGAGCTCGTGAATTTAAGAATGAAAACAAAACCAAAAGAAATGGCAGTGCATGCACACTAGTAGTTTAATGAAAAGAGAGGTGTGGGATCAAGGAAGGAATATGCATGTTTGTTTGAGGTGGGAGGAAACTTTTCTAGTTTCTGAATGACAATGAATTTTCCAACTTACTTCCATTCCAATTCTATAAATTTAGTGGCGGGTTTGAGAACAAATAGTCTCTGCCCTCAAACAAATTTTTTCCCCAAGATATCTATAGGTATTCTTTATCCAGTAATTTTTTAATTAAAATGTTTCCATTTATAATCATCATATTAATTAATAAGTGATCATTGAGTGTATGCTAAGTGCATGACAGTATGCTAGGCCCAGGGAGAAGTAAAGATATCCAATGCATATTTCCTATTATTAAGGTGTTGTCACTTTAGCTTGTATCTTTTTTGTTTTTGTTGTTGTTTTTGTTTGTTTGTTTTTGCGGTACGCGGGCCTCTCACTGTTGTGGCCTCTCCCGTTGCGGAGCACAGGCTCCAGACGCGCCCGCTCAGCGGCCATGGCTCACGGGCCTAGCCGCTCCACGGCATGTGGGATCTTCCCGGACCGCGGCACGAACCCATGCCCCCTGCATCGGCAGGCGGACTCTCAACCACTGCGCCACTAGGGAAACCCCTAGCTTGTATCTTTTATGAAGGTTTATTTTGGGAGAAACTACATTATTAGCAAAATAATAAATGTATATATGGCTTTTTAAGTTTAAATTGTTTCCCATTGATAGCAGAAATAATATAACATTAATTGATCTTTTCTAAACTATTATTCTACAATTATGTCTAGATTATAATTTAAGATTTCCCTAAACTTGTGCAGCATTTTAATACATATGCCAGTAAAACTTTAGGTATATGTCAGCAACAGAAAAAAACATTACGCAGAGTTACTATGGCAGTTCATATTGATTATGAGGTTCTAACTCTAAAGAAAAAAATCACCGTTACTATTGCCACTATGAAAATAATACCCAAAGAAAAATTAATAATCAATGGGTTTCTAAAAATATACTTTTAAAATGCACTGTAATTCAAAACAGTGCCATGCCTATAGTAAGCACTTAATAAAATCTGTATTAATGTAGATATCAGTATACACTATTTCCTAATATGGCCTGTGTGTGAGTGCATTAATCTTAAGGCTTTAGACTATATTGATAAACAGGTCATTGAAATGAAATTATCATTAAACCCACTTTATTAATTCATAGCTGCAAAAACTCTTTTTAACCTACTTGTGTTTAAATGGCTTTGCACTGAGGACTGCAGAATTCTCAGCACATAGTGACTCCTGGAGAACCCCTGCAGACTCTAGCACTTTCCTCTCAGCTCGGGGTCATGGCCTAGTGTGACCCCAGCCCCCTTTAAAGTGCCTTCCTGAGAAATCTCAATGCTGCCAGAATTTATTGTTTGTTTCAGCCAGAATCTAGAAAGCTGGCAATTATAAATCTTTTCTCTGCCCTTTGAGATGTAAAACTACCCCCCAAACCCTTGTCTTCAGGACTAGAGCAGTCTCTTTGAAATGCACTCAGGGAGCTATCTCTCACTCTAGCTCCCAGTCCCTGAGGGAGTATAAGGGCCTCACTTCAGTGAGTGCCTTGCATGACTGCCTCCTGTCATAAAGATAGAAGTTATGTTTCTCCTCCCCGTAAGCACCGCTTAAATCCAGGGGGCCTGCTCACGTGGACCACCCCTCCACGCCTTTCTCCTAGCACCCTCAGCCTTTAAAAGTTCTCTTACTCTTGTTTTGAGGATTTGAGTTCAGTTCATGCTGGGTTCTTTTCCCTGTTGCAGTAGTTACTGAATGAAACCTGTCCTTAGCCCTTGGCTAGCGTCTGACTTTGTTTCTCTTTGACAGTACCCTTCTAGAAATCTCACATCTTCACAACCTCCTCTTCTTTCACCCACTCCCCAGAGAGGTATGTTCCATGATCCTCAGTCTCTTCCTCTTTCTACATAGCATTTCCTATATGTAGGTCATTTTAACTATGCTGTTCATGCTCTGGGCATTTTAATGGCCAGAGCAAGGAAGCTAAAACTAAGACTTTTTAACAATAAGGTAGCGAGTGTGAGTAATGCAACAGTTTAATTCTTTCTTCTTGACATTTTTTTTAAAAAGGGGAGGGGTTGTGGACTTTTAGCTTTATTTTTATTACCAAGTAACATTAAGGAAGCCACTAGACTTTTTCTCCCTATCCTCAGTCCCCACACCTCTTAGTGATTAATATGTCCTTCGTCACAGGTGAGCTGCAAAATGGCCCGACACACTTTCCTCTTTCCTTACTTCAAGGGCAGCTTACTACCTAATGGTTCTCCACCCATGTGTTTGTTTCTCAGGGCCATGTACCATTTGATAGTTTGGTACCATCTGATACTTTCTGCTCTTGCATAAAGAGCATGCAGAGAAAGTGCTTTGGGAAGGGAAAGGGTCTGGGTAAAATTATGGGGGCGAAGCCAGGTCTGCCCAACTTATCCCTACCTATTTTTAACACTTCTAGACATTTTTCTTCTAGGTCTTGACACACAAAGTTGTATCCAAACTGGTTCCTGAACAAAGCCTTCACTTTCTTCACATATCTCCTCTGCCTTTTTCCTTTTCCCCAAGTTTTATATCAAGAATTTATCTATTCAAAGTCATTTAAATTTCATTTTCTTTATTAGACCCAGAAAATGTTCCAGCAGAATGAAGTAGGTAGACTCGCCTTCTTTTTAACCCCTTCACATTTTTATTTTTCCTAGTACCAAGTTTCATTCACTTTTATTTTCCAATCTCTCCCTTTAAGAGTAAGGATTTTGTCAGACATCTATACATAAACAGTACTCAGTAAACGTTTCATCAATGTAAAAGAATGTAGAAGTATGAGTAGCAATTAATCTATAAGGTAAATTAATAAAAGATTTTCAAGTACATCCTAAGGTTAGCTTACTCTAATTTCAATTCAGTCTTCCATGCAGCTAAGATGGGGAAAAAAATTCCCATCAGAAGGCATATCTATCTTTTAATTTTAAAACCATAGGAATACATAATTTTAAATTATCTCTAGGAGACCATTATGTACAGAAGAGAATACGATGCTAAATGTAAGTATTTTGTTGAATATCTTAACAGCACAGTGTGAAGACAGTGATTCAAAAATCATAGGTTGATCCCTGAACATGTCAATTGTGTAATGGTTTTACTTTTATGATACACATCATTCCCTAAGCATCATTAAATTGAGCTGACACTCTGTTATTAAAATATCTATATTTAAAGTATAAATCAGTGTTTAAATGTTGGTCAAGCACAAGGCATCTATGACATGATGTTAAATTCATTATGCATTACTAAAGAAACTCACTTTATGTCCAGCACTAAACAGGACTTGATTTTGTAACATTCTAGAGAGTGCTAAAGAGTGAAAACCTCTTTTTGTGTGTGAATCCTACAAACATTCATTTTCTGAAAGAAGTTAGAGCAATGTCTCATAAACAGATCACATAATTTTTTATGAAATATAGTTGATTTACAATGTTGTGTTAGTTTCTGGTGTAAAGCAAAGTGATTCAGTTATATATGCTTATATTTTTCCATATTCTTTTCCATTATAGGATATTACAAGATAATGAATATAGTTCCCTGTGCTATATAGTAGGACCTAGTTTATCTGTTTTATATATGGTAGTATGTATCTGTTAATTACAAATTCCTAATTTATCCCTCCCCCACTTTCCCCTTTGGTAACCATAAGTTTGTTATCTATGTCTGTGAGTCTGTTTCTGTTTTGTAAATAAGCTCATTTGTATCGTTTCTTATATTCCACATATAAATGATTATTATATGATATTTGTCTTTCTCTGACTTACTTCACTTAGTATGATGATCTCTAGTTGCATCTATGTTGCTGCAAATGGCATCATTTCATTCTTTTTTATGGCTTAGTAATATTCCATTGTATGTACCACATCTTCTTTATCTAGTCATCTATGGATGGACATTTAGGTTGGTTCCATGTCTTGGCTATTGTAAATAGTGCTGAAATAAACATTGGGGTGCATGTATCTTTTTGAATTATGGTTTTCTGCAGATATATGCCCAGGAGTGAGATTGCAGGATCATACAGTAGTTCTGCTTTTAGTTTTTTAAGGAACCTCCATACTGTTCTCCATAGTGGCTGCACCAATTTACATTCCCACCAACAGTGCAGGAGAGTTCCTTTTTCTCCACAACCTCTCTAGCATTTATTATTTGTAGGTAAAGAGTAAAGAACTCTTTTTTGGTTTTTTTTGTGGTATGCGGGCCTCTCACTGTTGTGGCCTCTTCCGTTGCAGAGCACAGGCTCCGGACACGCAGGCTCAACAGCCATGGCTCACGGGCCCAGCCGCTCCGCGGCATGTGGGATCCTCCCAGACCGGGGCACGAACCCGTGTCCCCTGCATCGGCAGGCAGACTCTCAACCACTGCGCCACCAGGGAAGCCTGTAAAGAACTCGTAATGAGAGATTAATTAAAACAGAGTTCACCATCCCTGAAATTGAAAACAAAAAATGCCAGCTCTGTGAAATTAAGAAGAATTTTAAGTAGCATAATACATAGTTTACTTTGATTAATGGTTAAGGTAAGTTATAAATGCTATTTATTCTACATGTTTTAAGGATAGCAGATGAGTGGTATAAAGAAAGTCTGAAGGATAAAGGGTATATACTTACATTAGAACAAATACCTACACCTGTACTTTAAGGAATGTAAACTTTCTCATATAAAGAGATGTAGGATTTCCAGAAATGGACTATTCAATGAGTTTACAACCAGATTCACGTCCTGCAAGCTGTGTCATTAACACAAAATTACAGCCACCTTCTGGGTAAACTTCAGAATCACAGAGGTTGTCCTTGTTAAACTAAAGACCTCATCTGGACGAACACAAGAAAGAGGTTATTAAATCATGTGTGTAATACCCGGTTTCTACAATTATACCCAAGCTTGTAAAAAGCTCCTCCAAGGAAGGGCAAATAATGTGGTGTCCTTGATAGCCTGTAGTTTCCACTTCAATACATAAATCGGCTGTAGGAGGGAAGAGGTGAGAAACAGAGGAGGCAGGCATTCCCTGCTTTCTGGGCTTTAACTTCAGCCTTTCAGGAAACCCGTTTGTAACTCACCAGAGTGATAGGGCAGAGAAAGAAGAAAGGGCAACAAAATGGTGAATACAGGTACCTCCTTTGAGTTCTGCTCAAGATTAGAGGACAGAGCACATGTATTTGTTGACATGTCTTCAGTGACTTCTCCAACACAACTGCCACTAACTGCTGTTCTGGGGAAGGTGAACTCACACTGGGAAAAGCATAGAGAAGCACACACATCTCAACAGCCTTTGTCTTTTAATTCATAATACTAAACACACTCATAGGAACACACACACTGTCTTCAACCCTTATTCTACCATTTATATTCACATTTCATTTATAGCTTCACTTTTTGTTATATCCTGAATTACCACATGAGTTGTATTCCCCCCTTTCCCTCAGTTCTTGCCGTTTCTTTTGTCTTACGAAGGATCAGGAGCAGACTTATGGTGCAGATCGTTCACCTCTTCCTGTAGGAGCTCATCTTGGATGCCCAGGAAAGCCCTGGAGGCACCAGCTCCCTCACTTCTCTTGATAGGAAGGTTCTGTTTGGGGGAGACAATAGCCAAAGTGGGGGGAATCTATAAAATTTGAGGCGATCAGGCAGCCCAGATGCCCCTCCTGGAGCAGCAGGATCTCTGCAGTGAAGAGGATCCACGGAGGCTGAGCTCCTGCTGTGTCCAGTGCCCTGTGTGGTCCTGCGAGGTTCACACAAGCGCCCAGGGCTCTCCACCCCTCCTTCCTGGCACTAAGCTTTCTTTTTAGATCAGCCTTCTAAGGCATTGGAGGTGGCGGCTGCTACTTGCACTTGAGCTCAACGATGTCACTGGTCCTTTCCTCTTCCTAGCAGGGAAATGAGAAGAAACAGCCAGTCGCCTAGCTGCTGCTGTCTTGTTTTGTAGCAGCACTGCCTGCACGGTGCGGGAGGCAAGGACAGCCCTCACTCCTCACCCCGACCAGACACTCCCTGCTGGGGAACAAGTGTTGGCGCCGTCTGGGCAGAGAGCAGCACAGTAGGAAGAAGTCAGGTCACCCTCCGGGGACCCCAAAGCGTTAGTTCTCTGGACATGGGTGCTGAGTCTGTCCACTTCAGCGTGAGGAGGACACCTCAGCTGGGGACAGATTAGAGACACTTCTCGAGGGAGAAATGCTTCAGGTAGAATTGGGGGTGCATTGCGAGAGGGTTAGCTTCTGCCATCACCTGTCCTCAATACACACGTGGGCGCACATGCAAACTCATGCTCTCCCCAAGCAGAGTAAGTGGGGGAGGGAGGGGGAAAGGAGTTACAGGACGTTTTATATTCCCTGCATGGCTCAATCCGGAAAGTACAAATACATGCACGATCAGCCGACCGCCTACTCAGGGTGGGTGCTGGATGACGACCCCGACTCAGGATTCTGCAGGAAACAAGTGATGACAGAGGTGTCATAAGGAACTCTGTGAACGTGTATGTGAATCTCTCACTCCCTTTATGGATACTATTCCTCTGACAGAAGTCTAGAAAACTCCAATAAGTTTAGAAAACTCCAATCCCACTTAAACTTCATAGAGAAGAAACAGGATTCGGAGATAAAACAGCCACCAAGGGCCTTCCTTTAAACGCAAGGCAACACCCGCCCCCCACCCCATATTCTCCACTCAAAGAAGGTAGAAGGACAGAAAAACAGAGAGAAAGAAACTAGAAAATTCTCTAAAGGTCTCAGCAGTCAGTTTAGACCATTCTTTTTTTTTAAATTAATTATTTATTTTAAATCTGATACTAGAAGTTATAATGGGCCTTCACCTCACTATTTCTCTCAGAGCCTGGTCGCATCTTTTAACCTGTGTGCTGGGCGGGAGGGGGGCCGGGGGAGTGCTGTTGGGGGAGGGGAGAGGGGGAGGGGCTTGGGGGAATGGAGGGAGGCCTGTAAGGGTGTCTGGAGATGAGCTTCTGGAGCTTCGACCACCTCCACCCCAACACCCATCTGCACTCTCGGGTCTTCTCAAGCTGGGCAGTGGCTGCAGTTGTCAGCCAGCCTGAACTTTGGGGGTTTACAAGTCCTCTTGCTCAAAAAGAGGGGTGGTATAACCTCTGTTTCTCCACCCAGGGGAAAGGGATACCACCCCTCTCAAGATTTAGGAAGTTAAGAACCCTGAATCTAGAGCCCATCCTTGCTGAAGAGTGAGCTAAGGAATCGAATCAAAAACTGTCTTAGAGCAGCCACATAGCACAGGGAGATCAGCTCGGTGCTTTGTGACCGCCTGGAAGGGTGGGATAGGGAGGGTAGGAGGGAGGGAGACGCAAGAGGGAAGAGATATGGGAACATATGTATATGTATAACTGATTCACTTTGTTATAAAGCAGAAACTAACACACCATTGTAAAGCAATTATACTCCAATTAAAAAAAAACTGTCTTAGGATCAAATAATTAAAAACCTTTGACACTCCTAGGGGATTGCTGGGACATTCCGTGATTATTGATACTTCTGCAAATCCTCTTCTACTAATGCATTTCTGTCACTGTGACTGTTTCTCAGTGAACAAAACAGCAAAAATAAAATGGGTGGAGGTGGTCACTTGCTGTGGTGACGTTGGTTAGGATTTTGAATCCTCTACGTTAGTTTTTGATTTTTAAAATAGTAAATGAATGTATTTTGGATGTAAAAGAAATTCCAATAACAGGCATCTCTGAAGAAATATTTGGCACTTAATTAAATTCATCCACCTTTAAATGACCAGCTATGAATGGAGAAGGCTGGATGTGATGTGTGGGAACATAGACAGGATTAAAATGCAGCCCCTAAGCAGCCTAGGATCTCATTATCTCAGGGGGAGATCAGACATTAAAATTAAATAAATTGCGGTGTTGTGCAGCCCACTAACAGTAGCATTTGGAAGTATGCCTCTAGATCTTGGGTAAGCTCTTGGAGTTACAATTTTGGATGCAAGGGAATTGGAAGAAAGAAAAAACAGCTTCTTGGAAGAGCAAAGTTCTAGGCTCTGATTTCAAGGATAACTACAGAGTTAGGCAAACAGATGAAAGACAGAACATCTTGAGCAGAGCATGTAGAAAGTCAGGGGCTTTTAGAATGGTGTTTCAGGAAATGTCAGGCTATTCAGTACAGTTTGAGCACTAAGTGGGAGGGGAGACTCTCAAGAGATAAGGTTAAGCATTTAAGTGGAAATGTTTCATTGTAAATGGAACTGTAGTGGGAACTCATTCAATGCAGCTGTTGGTTGGATAATAAACTTTCAATAAAAATCAAAACAAAACAAAACACAAACTCATCACCAGGATAAACAAATGCACCAAGCAAGAACTTGCTACAGGAAACACTTAGGCAAATTAAAGTCATGAAGAGAAAAAGTGAGACTTTGCAATTTTATAATGCTGTTCGTTCTGGAAACTTTATATCATGTTATTTTTTTTAACATCTTTATTGGAGTATAATTGCTTAACAATGGTGTGTTAGTTTCTGCTTTATAACAAAGTGAATCAGTTATACATATACATATGTTCCCATATCTCTTCCCTCTTGCATCTCCTTCCCTCACACCCTCCCTATCCCACCCCTCTAGGTGGTCACAAAGCACCTAGCTGATCTCCCTGTGCTATGCGGCTGCTTCCCACTAGCTAGTTATTTTACGTTTGGTAGTGTATATATGTCCAGGCCACTCTCTCACTTTGTCACAGCTTACCCTAACCCTCCCCATATCCTCAAGTCCATTCTCTAGTAGGTCTGTGTCTTTATTCCTGCCTTGCTGCTAGGTTCTTCAGATCACTCAAGTCCATTCTCTAGTAGGTCTGTGTCTTTATTCCTGCCTTGCTGCTAGGTTCTTCATGACATTTTTTTTTCTTAAATTCCATATACATATGTATTAGCATATGGTATTTGTCTTTCTCTTTCTGACTTACTTCACTCTGTATGACAGACTCTAGGTCCATCCACCTCACTACAAATAACTCAAATTCGTTTTTATTATGGCTGAGTAATATTCCATTGTATATATGTGCCACATCTTTATCCATTTCATCTGTGGATGGACACTTAGGTTGCTTCCATGTCCTAGCTATTGTAAATAGAGCTGCAATGAACATTTTGGTACATGACTCTGAATTATGGTTTTCTCAGGGTATATGCCCAGTAGTGGAATTGCTGGGTCATATGGTAGTTCTATTTTTAGTTTTTTGAGGAACCTCCATACTGTTCTCCATAGTGGATGTATCAATTTACATTCCCACCAACAGTGCAAGAGGGTTCCCTTTTCTCCACACCCTCTCTGGCATTTATTCTTTGTAGATTTTTTGAGGATGGCCATTCTGACTGGTGTGAGATGATATCTCATTGTAGTTTTCATTTGCACTTCTCTAATGATTAATGGTGTTGAGCATTCTTTCATGCGTTTGTTGGCAAACTGTATATCTTCTTTGCAAAAATGTCTATTTAGGTCTTCTGCCCATTTTTGGATTGGGTTGTTTTTTTCATATTGAGCTGCAAGAGCCCCTTCTAAATTTTGGAGATTAATCCTTTGTCAGTTGCTTCATTTGCAAATATTTTCTCCCATTCTGAGGGGTGTCTCTTTGCCTTGTTTATGGTTTCCTTTGCTGTGCAAAAGCTTTGAAGTTTCATTAGGTCCCATTTATTTATTTTTGTTTTTATTTCCATTTCCCTAGGAGGTGGGTCAAAAAAGATCTTGCTGTGATTTATGTCACAGAGTGTTCTGCCTATGCTTTCCTCTAAGAGTTTGATAGTGTCTGGCCTTACATTTAGGTCTTTAATCCATTTTGAGTTTATTTTTGTGTATGATGTTAGGGAGTGTTCTAATTTCATTCTTTTACATGTAGCTGTCCAGTTTTCCCAGCACCACTTATTGAAGAGGCTGTCTTTTCTCCCTGTATATTCTTGCATTCTTTATCAAAGATAAGGTGATCATATGTGTGTGGGTATATCTCTGGGCTTTCTATCCTGTTCCACTAACCTGTATTTCTCTTTTTGTGCCAGTACCATACTGTCTTGATTACTGTAGCTTTGTAGTATAGTCTGAAGTCCGGGAGCCTCATTCCTCCAGCTCTGTTTTTCTTTCTCAAGATTGCTTTGGCTACTTGGGGTCTTTTGTGTTTCCATACACAAATTGTGAAATTTTTTGTTCAAGTTCTGTTAAAAATGCCAGTGGTAGTTTGATAGGGATTGCATTGAGTCTGTAGATTGCTTTGGATAGTATAGTCATTTTCACAATGTTGATTCTTCCAATCAAAGACATGGTATATCTCTCCATCTATTTGTATCATCTTTAATTTCTTTCACAGGAGTCTTATAACTTTCTGCATACAGGTCTTTTGTCTCCTTAGGTAGGTTTATTCCTAGATGTTTTATTCTTTTTGTTGCAATGGTATAAATAGGATTGTTTCCTTAATTTCACTTTCAGATTTTTCATCATTAGTGTATAGGAATACAAGAGATTTCTGTGCATTAATTTGGTATCCTGCTACATTACCAAATTCATTGATTAGCTCTAGTAGTTTTCTGGTAACATCTTTAGGATTCTGTATGTATAGTATCATGCCATCTGCAAACAGTGACAGCTTTACTTCTTCTTTTCCAGTTTGGATTCGTTTTATTTCTTTTTCTTCTCTGATTGCTGTGGCTAAAACTTCCAAAACTATGTTGAATAATAGTTGTGAGAGTGGGGAACCTTGTCTTTTCCTGATGTTAGTGGAAATGGTTTCAGTTTATCACCATTGAGGATGATGTTGGCTGTGTCTTTGTCATATATGGCCTTTATTATGTTGATGAAAGTTCTCTCTGTGCCTACTTTTTGCAGGGTTTTTATCATAAATGGGTGTTGAATTTTGTCAAAAGTTTCCTCTGCATCTATTGAGATCATTATATGGTTTTTCTCCTTCAATTTGTTAATATGGTGTATCACATTGATTTGTGTATATTGAAGAATCCTTGCATTCCTGGGATAAACCCCACTTCATCATGGTGTATGACCTTTTTTATTTTTTTGGCGGTACGCGGGCCTCTCACTGTTGTGGCCTCTCCTGTTGCAGAGCACAAGCTCCGGACGCGCAGGCTCAGTGGACATGGCTCCCCGGGCCAGCCGCTCCACGGCATGTGGGATCTTCCCAGACCGGGGCACGAACCAGTGTCCCCTGCATTGGCAGGCAGACTCTCAACCACTGCACCACCAGGGGAGCCCTCAGCGGCCATGGCTCATGGGCCCAGCCACTTCGCGGTATGTGGGATCTTCCCAGACCAGGGCACGAACCTGCGTCCCCTGCATTGGCAGGTGGACTCTCAACCACTGTGCCACCAGGGAAGCCCTATGACCTTTTAATGTGCTGTTGGATTAACTTTGCTCGTATTTTGTTGAGGATTTTCGTATCTATGTTCATCAGTGATATTGGCCTATAGTTTTCTTTCTTTGTGACATCATTGTCTGGTTTTGGTAACAGAGTGATGGTGGCCTCATAGAATAAGTTTGGGAGTGTTCCTCCCTCTGCTATATTTTGGAAGAGTTTGAGAAGGATAGGTGTTAGCTCTTCTCTAAATGTTTGATAGAATTCGCCAGTGAAGCCATCTGGTCCTGGGCTTTCGTTTGTTGGAAGGTTTTTAATCACACTTTCAATTTCAGTGCTTGTTATTGGTCTGTTCATATTTTCTATTTCTTCCTGGTTCAGTCTCGGAATATTGTGCATTTCTAAGAATTTGTCCATTTCTTCCAGGTTGCCCATTTTATTGGCATAGAGTTGCTTGTAGTAATCTCTCATGATCCTTTGTATTTGTGAAGTGTCAGTTGTTACTTCTCCTTTTTCATTTCTATTTCTATTGATGTGAGTCTTCTCCCTTTATTTCTTGATGCGTCTGGCTAATGGTTTATCAATTTTGTTTATCTTCTCAAAGAACCAGCTTTTAGTTTTATTGATCTTTGCTATCGTTTCCTTCATTTCTTTTTCATTTATTTCTGATCTGATCTTTATGATTTCTTTCCTTCTGCTGACGTTGGGGTTTTTTGTTCTTCTTTCTCTAATTGCTTTAGGTGTAAGGTTAGGTTGTTTATTTGAGATGTTTCTTGTTTCTTAAGGTAGGATTGTATTGCTATACACTTCCCTCTTAGAACTGCTTTTGCTGCATCTCAAAGGTTTTGGGTCATCATGTTTTCATTGTCATTTGTTTCTAGGTATTTTTTGGTTCACTCTTTGATTTCTTCAGTGATCTCTTGGTTATTAAGTAGTGTATTGTTTACCCTCCATGTGTTTTTATTTTTTACAGAGTTTTTCCTTTAATTGATACCTAGTCTCATAGTGTTGTGGTCAGAACAGATACTTGATACAATTTCAGTTTTCTTAAATTTATCAAGCCTTGATTTGTGAGCCAAGATATGATCTATCCTGGAGAATGTTCCATGAGCACTTGAGAAGAATGTGTATTCTGTTGTTTTTGGATGGAATGTCCTATAAATATCAATTAAGTCCATCTTGTTTAATGTATAATTTAAGGCTTGTGTTTCCTTTGTTATTTTCATTTTGGATGATCTATCCATTGGTGAAAGTGGGGTGTTAAAGTCCCCTACAATGATTGTGTTACTGTCAATTTCCCCTTTTATGGCTGTTAGTATTTGCCTTATGTATTCAGGTGCTCCTATGTTGGGTGCATGTTTACAATTGTTATATCTTCTTCTTGGATTGATCCCTTGATCATTATGTAGTTTCCCTCTTTGTCTCTTGTAGTAGTCTGTGTTTTAAAGTCTGTTTTGAGAATTGCTACTCTAGCTTTCTTTTGATTTCCACTTGCATGGAGTATCTTTTTCCATCCCCTCACTTTCAGTCTGTATGTGTTCCTAGGTCTGAAGTGCGTCTCTTGTAGACAGCATATATATGGGTCTTGTTTTTGTATCCATTCAGCCAGTCTGTGTCTTTTGGTTGGAGCATTTAATCCATTTACATTTAAGGTAATTATCAATATGTATGTTCCTATTACCATTTTCTTAATTGTTTTGCGTTTGTCATTGTAGGTCTTTTCCTTCTCTTGTGTTTCCTGCCTAGAATAGTTCCTTTAGCATTTGTTGTAAATCTGGTTTGGTGGTGCTGAATTCTCTTACCTTTTGCTTGTCTGTAAAGGTTTTAATTTCTCCGTCAAATATGAATGAGATCCTTGCTGGGTTGAGTAATCTTGCTTGTAGGTTTTTCTCCTTCATCACTTTAAATATGTCCTGCCTCTCCCTTCTGGCTTGCAGAGTTTCTGCTGAAAGATCAGCTGTTAACCTTATGGGGATTCCCTTGTGTGTTATTCATTGTTTTTACCTTGCTGCTCTTAATATTTTTTCTTTGTATTTAATTTTTGATAGTGTGATTAATATGTGTCTTGGCGTGTTTCTCCTTGGAATTATCCTGTGTGAGACTCTCTGTGCTTCCTGAACTTGATTTAGTATTTCCTTTCCCATATTAGGGAAGTTTTCAACTATAATCTCTTCAAATATTTTCTCAGTCCCTTTCTTTTTCTCTTCTTCTTCTGGGACCCCTATAATTCGAATGTTGGTGCATTTAATGTTGTCGCAGAGGTCTCTGAGAGTGTCCTCAATTCTTTTCATTCTTTCTTCTTTATTGTTCTCTGCGGTAGTTATTTCCACTATTTTATCTTCCAGGTCTCTGATCCGTTCTTCTGCCTCTGTTATTCTGATGTTGATCCCTTCTAGAGAATTTTTAATTTCATTTATTGTGTTGTTCATCACTGTTTGTTTGCTCTTTAGTTCTTTTAGGTCCTTCTTAAATGTTTCTTGTATTTTCTCCATTCTACTTCCAAGACTTTGGATCTACTTTACTCTCATTGTTCTGAATTCTTTTTCAGGTAGACTGCCTATTTCCGCTTCATTTGTTAGGTCTGGCCAGATTTTGCCTTGCTCCTTCATCTGCTGTATGTTTCTCTGTCTTGTCATTTTGCTTAACTTACTGTGTTTGGGGTCTTCTTTTTTGCAGGCTGCAGGTTCGTAGTTTCCGTTGTTTTTGGTGCCTGTCCCCAGTGGCTAAGCTTGGTTCAGTGGATCGTGTAAGCTTACTGGTGGAGGGGAGTAGTGCCTGTGTTCTGGTGGATGAGGCTGGACCTTGTGTTTCTGGCGGGCAAGTCCACGTCTGGTGGTGTGTTTTGGTGTGTCTGTGGCCTTATTATGATTTTAGGCAGCCTCTCTGCTAATGGATGTGGTTGTGTTCCTGTCTTGCTAGTCATTTGGCATAGGCTCTCCTTCACTCTAGCTTGCTGATCGTTGAGTGGAGCTGGGTCTTGGTGTTGAGATGGAGATCTCTGGGAGATTTTCACCATTTGATATTATGTGGAGCTGGGAGGTCTCTTGTGGACCAGTGTCTTAAACTTGGCTCTCCCACCTCAGAGGCACAGCCCTGAAACCTGGATGGAGCACAAAGAGCCTGTCATCCACACAGCTCAGAATAAAAGGGAGGAAAGAAAGAGAGAGAGAGAGGAAGGAAGGAAGGAAGGAAGGAAGAAGCAGATGAAATAAAGTAAAATAAAATAAAATAAAGTTATTAAAATAAAAAATAATTAAGAAAAGTATTTTTTAAAGTAATAAAAAAGGAGGAAAGAAGAGAGAAACCAAACCAAAAAACAGATTCACCAATGATAACAAGTGCTAAAAACTATACTAAAAAAAAAAAAAATACGGACAGACAGAACCCTAGGACAAATGGTAAAAGCAAAGCTATACAGACAAAATCACACACAGAATCATACACATACACACAAAAAGAGAAAAAGGGAAAAAATATATATATCCTTGCTCCCAAAATCCACCTCTTCAATTTGGGATGATTACTTGTCTATTTAGGTATTCCACAGATGCAGGGTACATCAGGTTGATTGTGGAGGTTTAATCCGCTGCCCCTGAGGATGCTGGGAGAGATTTCCCTTTCTCTTCTTTGTTTGCATAGCTCCCGGGGTTCAGCTTTGGATTTGGCCCCGTCTCTGCGTGTAAGTAGCCAGAGGGCGTCTGTTTTTCGCTCTGGGTGGGGTTAAAGGAGCAGCTGATTCGGGGGCTCTGGCTAACTCAGGCCGGGGGGAGGGAGGGGTACGGAGTGTGGGGCGAGTCTGCGGCGGCAGAGGCCAGCGTGACGTTGCACCAGCCTGAGGCGCGCCGTGCGTTCTCCGTGGGAGGTTGTCCCTGGATCACGGGACCCTGGCAGTGGCGGGCTGCACAGGCTCCCCGGAAGGGAGGTGTGGATGGTGACCTGTGCTTACACACAGGCTTCTTGGTGGTGGCAGCAGCAGCCTTAGCATCCCATTCCCGTCTCTGGGGTCCTCGCTAATAGCTGCGGCTCATGCCCGTCTCTGGAGCTCCTTTAAGCGGCGCTCTTAATCCCCTCTCCTCGCGCCCAGGAAACAAAGAGGGAAGAAAAAGTCTTTTGCCTCCTCAGCAGCTCCAGACCTTTTCCCGGACTCCCTCCTGGCTAGCTGTGGCGCACTTCCCCCTTCAGGCTGTGCCAACCCCAGTCCTCTCCCTGGGATCTGACTGAAGCCCGAGCCGCAGCTCCCAGACCCCGCCCGCCCCGGCGGTTGAGCAGACTAGCCTCTCGGGCTGGTGAGTGCCGGTCGGCGCCGATCCTCTGTGCGGGAATCTCCCCGCTTTGCCCTCCGCACCCCTGTTGCTGTGCTCTTTTCCGCGGCTCCGAAGCTCCCCGCTCCGCCTCCCGCAGTCTCTGCCCGTGAAGGGGCTTCCTAGTGTGTGGAGACCTTTCCTCCTTCACAGCTCCCTCCCACTGGTGCGGGTCCCGTCCCTATTCTTTTGTCTCTGTTTTTTTTTTTTTCTTTTGCCCTACCAGGTATGTGGGGAGTTTCTTGCCTTTTGGGAGGTCTGAGGTCTTCTGCCAGCGTTCAGTAGGTGTTCTGTAGGAGTTGTTCCACCTGTAGATGTATTTCTGATGTATTTGTGGGGAGGAAGGTGATCTCCGCGTCTTACTCTTCTGCCATCTTGAAGCTCCTCCAAATATCATGTTTTATATGTACCTAATTAATGCCAGCTCAATGAGATTTCAGGAATTCTGCATCCCATATTACTATAATTTAGTGATAAAGAAGTGTTTGTTACATTTGGTTGATATAATAATTCATGAAATCCACATTTACCTCAATTTGAAATTTAATTCACCTCAAATCAGTAAATGTAAGGTCAAATACTCAGGCCACATTGAAGAAAGTTTGGTCCTAATCAATATGTTATTAAATTTAAAAACATACAGGTTGGGTAAGCAGTACTGTTTACAAAATGCACTTTTACTTATGTCTTCCAGTTAGAACTCTTTAAATAAAGTTTTGATTAGCAGATGATATATTTAAATATTCCTTGAGTGCTTACTGTTCAGATTATTATTTTAATAATGCAGAATTTTTCACTAACTGGAAGCCTGGAGAGGTATAACCCAAGAAGTATTGTGTTTTCCTGTATAATACATTAAAAGGTTAAAAATGAGTTTCAAATATTTCAAACCATGAAATTTCACATAAAACCTCTAAGATTTCAAGGTTCTCTTCAAAAAGAAGAGTAGATGTGAAAACATTGTACTAATCTTCCCATATAATAGCAGTCGTTTTTGGTTGAGTAGAAGCTGTCTCTTTTAATGGGGATTTCCCTTCAGTTGGCCCATTTTGCATTCTTGATACAAAATTGCAAAACATTTTGTTTCTTTTTGTGTTACTTTTCTTATACATGCCTTTCTTTATTAATATATTTTAGCTGCCAGGTTGCTCTCTCTGCATTATAATGTAAAACTTTCTCAATGAGGATTTCTCCTAATCTGAATCAGAATATAAGAAAATAGTGTAAGCAGTGACTTTCTTAATTATTCTAAGGATGCTTTATAACTAGGAACACTGTAGATGCACAAGAGAGAAGTCAATTCATTATGTACAGTCAGTGCCTCAAAGTATTAGGGCTTAAGTCTCTAATGGACCTCTGTTCAGAAAGTTTTGGGATAAGTATTCTTTGATTTACTTGTTTTGTAAATATACTTTTTCATAAACTGGATTTATTTAAGGTGAACAGTTGAGCAAATAACTAATTAAAGCATTTGTGACTTGAAAATGTGTATGCAGAGTTTAGGGAAAGCCACAAATGCTGAGGAAGAATCAATGAGTACTTGCTGGTGGGGGCCCGAGGGAATAAGGAGAAATAATGAGTCTAATTCACATCTGACCTGCTTCTGCCCAAAGTAATATAAATAATTGATCTCTACTCTGCACTGCCACAATTATCTTTCTTTACATTCCTCTCAAAAGCTTTATGTCAATCCATATGGAAAACTTAGAGAAAATTGTGCGCTCATAATATGACAGCTTAACCAAATTGCATGTTAGTTACAACTGTAACCTGTAATTAGAAGAGTCAGGAAATTTTAAAAGATTATAAAATTCTTTCAGGAGAACTCAAAATGTATCTGCTCATTATCCTCAGTGAAACCGAAAATATAAACTACTCACCTTTTAGCTATGTGCCTGGATAACTACAAAGGACATTGCAGTGGACCTCTGGGGTTGGAAGTAGGTGAATCCATTTATTTATGATATAGAAATAGAGACAGAGATAGAGATGGGGATAGAGAAAAGGGGACACATGCATGGAGAGTTCTCAGGAGCAAATAAGTTAGTAAAACATATACAAGGGGTAGAATTCCTGTGGAGAGGCACCTAGAATCGATGGGAAGCTTGGTTGTGTGTTTATTGTACCACAGACACCTTTTATGTTTATACTGAGGTGACTTTCTACACAGAGTGCTTGGACTGCTGATTGCTTTTTGACTCTTGATGGATATTCTTCTTCTTTGGTGTTAAAGCAAGTAACCAGCAAAAATATGTAGCTGTCTCAAGATTCAGTCTTGTAGCCTCTGTTCTCTGAGGAAACAACAGCAAAGCAAGCTTAGACACATCAGAGCACCAACAAATTCAACAACCTCAGACTGTAGTCAAGGGGTTGGAGATATGACTACAATCACAGAAGAGATGTTATATATCACATAGTTCAACCATTTCATTTTATAGTTGTGACACCAGAAGCAAGGTAGTCTCAAGTGATTTGCCTAATATACCATTCACTCATTCTTTCATTCATTCAAGAAGTATTTATTGTATGCCTCCTGTATGCCAGGAATATCAGGGTCTGGTGATAAAGCAGAGAACAAAAGAATCACATTCCTTTCCTTTCTTACTGTCTAAAATAGAGATAACAATACAAATAAAAATACTTGAGATAATTATTTTAATAAGCACAGAAAAGAAAATATATGGGGGACATGTAATAGGGAGTCATCTCTAGATAGTATAGTGAGAGAAGGCCTCTCTGAGAAGATGATATTGATTTAATGCCTGAAGAATAAGAAGGAATGCCTTTACAAATGAGTGGTGAGAAGAGCAAATTTAAGACTAGAAAGTAAAAAATGGCTTGACTAAAATGGTTGAAAGTGAACACAAGAGAGATCATTATGGCTAGTGAAGCAAATTGGATGGCAGTGAGAGGAGGTTTTGGGGATATCTGTAAAATAAGCATCTCCTATAGTTATATCAGAATCTAGAAAATCAGAGCACTGAAGGAATTATTTGTATCCAGTGTTAGTTTGAGGGGATGGGTTTAAAGAAACATCTTTCATATCATATATTCTACCTTCAGGTTTGGGCACAGTGAATACGTAAGTATATATATGTAATATATATATATAATATATATATATATTATATATATATAAAATATATATTAGTGCTTAAAGCCTCCAGAAGCTGAGATTTTACCAGGAAACATGACAGAGAAGGAGAGAAGAACAAATGTTAAAGGTGATTTGCATGCCATGATTATAAGAATTGATAAATAATGATCAAAGTTGGGTAGAGAGAGGAGTAAAAATAGAAGAAATAGGAGTGTAATGATAGAGTCAAGAGCTCAGTTAAATGAAAACATTAATGATATAAAAAAATTATTATAATAGGAGTACTAGAAAAAAAAGTGAGCTGAAAATATAGGAAATGGCAGTCAGGATGGCATATAATGCAAGATTCAGGGTGCGTCCATGGGAATAAGACACAATGAATGTAGGGCAAACATCTGTTAGAGATGATGAAGTCTAGCGGCAAAGACACCAGAGTTTTGAGAAGGTTCTCAATGTGAGTATTTGAAGTCACTGAGAATGATGAGTGGAGTAAATGCAGAATATGTGTAAACTGAGTCAAGCAGTCCTTCAGCGACTGGGAGTGAAATGGATAGATGGCTGGAACAGTATGAGGAGAAGCAGAAGGAGGCAGCATTGATGACACTGATTTCAGAGGAGCTGGAGTCTACTGAAAGAAGGCGGCAGGGGAATGCTTTGGGGTTCATAGTAGGAAATAAAATACGCTACCTGCCTCATCACCTGGCCACGTCTTAATGACTGTGAGAGAAAATATAATCTCAGCTTGAGAGGGCTGCCATGGAAGGAGAGAGTGCTCCTTGAACCCTCAAGATCGATCATTAAATGATCAGAAGATTGGTAACTTCATCTTAACTTATCACAAACAAAAGCAAACAAAGCATCTTTTTTTCTTTAGCAAGTGTAGATTGCCTAGTAATATTGTCCTGGTTTGTTTTAATATGAGTTTTTAAATAAGTCCAATCACATTTCTAATATTTTAAGCAGTGTTTTTCCTACTCTTCATTGATAGATACATCAACTAAAATGGATTCAACTTCACCATTACAATTCAATTGCTAAAATATATCCTTTTAATCAGTATTTCTTAAATGAGTATATTAATTTTATTACCTTGATTAGTAACAAACAAACTCAAAACCTCAGTAGTTTACAATACATGTTTATTTTTCTTGTGTTACTTGTCAGAAGACTGTGGGTCTGTCCATGTTTCTCTGCATTCCATGTTCTTAGCTGAAAGAGCTGGCCTTGCTTGGAACATAAAGAAAACCTTTGGCAGAAATTCCCAGTGCCTTCGAAAGCTTCTGCTCAGACATGGTGTTGCGTTCTCTCAAATATCACTGGCTGAAGCTTGTCAAGCCCAATTACACTGGGGCAGGAGGGGCGGTGCGCGGTAGCAGCAGTCACATCACTTCCCTCCTTGGTGCTTTGCATGTCTTGTGGCAATGGGTGAGAATATGTCATAGTCTTCAGGGAGATGAAAATGGAAATACCTGGGACAGTAAAACAACCTCACACAAGAACTGAAAACTTATACTAAATACTTCAGATGATCCCAAGCAGAATGTACTTATAAATTAAACCCAAATACAATTGGGAGACATGTGTCTGCCAAGGTTAAAATAATCAATACTGGATAATGTTTGTGGCAGCCAGGGGAATAGGAATTTAAGAAAACAATAGATGTCAGGATTTTTTTCCTTCTTTTACCTTAGAAAATAAATGCAGGTAAAGGAATGAGTTAGTACTAGTTTATTGGAAAAGGAAGACTGGCTAATCTGTCTCCCTAATGTCCTCACTGAGTGGTAATCACTTTTTGGTAAATTTTTTGTGCTTCAGTGTCTGGCCACAAAATAGTTATATTGGCCCAGATAACATGGTTTGATCATTACTGTGATTTAGGTTCTAGGCACTGGGATAAACTGCATTTAACTTATAATACGTCAACCAGCCAAATGGTCGAGATGTTCTTTTGGGAGAGGGTTCCAGGTTAACCTGTGCTCCTGTCTCATTTAGCTCCCCTGATACGGATATCTTGATGTTATATGAATAAGCATTATAGGGCTCCAATCGCACCTCTTATTCTCAAAGTGTTGTCTATATTTATTGGGAGAATTAAGTGAACTGACTCAAGAGTATGCTGCTATTTCTTCTCTACTGTCAAATATGGCAACTATTTTAAATGAACCATACCATATTGTATTCCTATGAGGATTATACAATGTTTGTTTAAAGAAAACCTGAAATATATAATAAAAAATCAGTTCTAGTCTGAAGCCTTTTCCAAAGGTCACCCCATCACTCCAATACAAAATTTGGGCCATACAAAAACTGGACTACTGAATTAATTCCTGGAAGCCTATAAGGAAAATACCAAGAAGTAAAGAAAAAAGTGTAAAATCCTACCATATGTTTCATGTGAATTTTGTTCATCTTGCTTTTTGAAGCAAGCCATTCTTAACCTTGGAATATTTTATCATTTGGCCTTTAAGCTTTCAGGTCAAATTTAATGCCACAGAGATTTAGTCTTACTGAAATAAAGATATGGCAAGCATCTCAGCTTTATTCTTTCTTTGTAGTGAAACAATATTGCTCGGAGCCACTGAGCCAGGCACCAGTGTAATAGCACCCTCCAGCTCATGGCATAACATCCCAACGATAAGTTCAAACTCGTACTCTAATGCTATATTAAATACCTCAAAGTTAGTTACTGCAAAATAATGGTTAAATTAAAGTGATTTTTTGCATGAGACGTTACACATTCAAACATACTGAATGTTCAATGTGGCATTTACTTGGAAGGATAATGGAAGAGTTAAACAGATGTTTATGAGTGATCATACAATTGCACATTAGGTTCAGAAACACTTAAGTGAATGTTTTTGCATTTCTGTGAGCTGTGATAATGTGCAAAGCTATAAGCACATATTAAGGTGCAGGATTAATAAAAAAAAAACCTACTGTATATTATAATAGGCATCATCCACATAACAATATATTGAGGGGTCCTTGCTCGCTTTCAAATATAAAAAAAATATGGAATGAATTTTATAAGAATGTTTATCAGGCTATCCCAAGGAACAGAAAAAATAATATAGACATACCAGGTACCATTATATTGAATCATTCACAGATTAAAGGAGCATAATGGAGAACAGTCACACAATGACTAGTCTCTAGTCAAGGCACCTTGCTGTGTCAGGCAGAAGGAACCTGTGGCAAACAGGAACTCAGTACCTTCTACATATTTTGGGGGAAGAGTAAGAAAATAAAATCCTGCTGGCAAGAGTGCCTCGTGGAATTGTTCAGGAACTCATCATATGACTCTTGTCTTGGGACCTAAAGAGATGCTCAGACAAATTTAAAAGAAAATAACCTGCTTCCTATGGGTTGGGTTGGAAATTAGGTACATGAAGACAGGAAGCAGTCTTTTTCCTTTCAGAAAGAGCCAGTGCAATTGATGCTGTGGTTGCTCTTTTGGAAATTTGTACACTAATGGATGAGGTACCTTATCCCTGGTTTGATTAAATCTGTTACTTACTTATAATATTAATACAGTGCTTTAGCATATGATAAGGCACCGTCTCTGAAATAATTAGTGTTCATGAGTCTTGATGAGTGTCCGTTTGGTTCCCCAGCAGGTGAGACTCTTGTGATAACAGTACATACTTGAGGGGTTTAACAAAGGCATGAAAATATGACACTGGGGTCCTTTCTAACATCTTCCTCCAGCTGAGTTATTCCCATTTCAGTACATTGCCCATAACTTCCCTTTTCCTTTTCCATCCTAAACCTTTATTAAATATTCTTAACATGTGGACATTGAAAGATATCTTGTACAAAACTTGAAGAAGGAAGAGAACATGATTTGACGAAAAAAGCGATAATTTTAAGTTGAAGCTGATATAGTCAGTTTTTAGGAAAAGGAAGAGGGATGTCAACTAGGTGCCTCATCTGAATTAAGACATTGTGGCAACATAAACAACAATTAAAAATGTTTTTAAAAAACCCAAACAACAAGAAAATTATTTAGAATTGGTGGGAAGAATAAAGCAATCTCATAATTACTTAAAAACAGTGTCTTGAGGTAATTCTGCCTAATAAGTGGAATAATTCATTTCCAGTTTCAAAATATATTAGGAAAACTTCTCAGTGGGCAAAGAGGTTTTATTGTTTGTTAGTTGGTTTTGTTTTTTGTTTCTTTGGTTTAGAAATTTGCTATAGCATTTATGAAGGAGACAAACAGAATGATGAAATGAGTGCAATGAAAATTTCAAAGGAATTTTATGACATATATAAAGCAATCTAAAAGAGTTGTTACTTAGCCATGTTTCTGTTTTAGAAATATGCAAGTACATATTTTGTTTGTCAGCATGTATTACATGTATTTATTTTACTAATGTAAATACTTCAGTTGAGAAAACTTTAGTCAAATATATAGAGGCTATTGAATATAAAAACAAATTTAGAAATGTAATAAGTAATAACAAGTGTAAAATCTGAAATTTCATTTTCATCTATGCAATAACTTCCATTTTAAAATATGAACTAAATTAAAAATGATTTGATATTTACAGACTATTATAATGTGTTGATTATATTTTAAATATACAAGGAATTACAGTATTTTTAATAATCCCAAGCTACATTTGTGAAGTAAATCATTTTCAGTAATCCCTTTCTTTCAAATAACTTCAATATTTTAGAAAGCTTATAGGGATACTTTCCTGTTTCATAGGCATGCTAAATACTGTTGCCCAGATAATCATAGAAAATAACCATGTAATCAGCCATTTACCTCATTTATATATTTATTTTCCTTCTTCCCCTTCAGTAAGTTTATCTCAAAGTTTGAATCAAAGGAAGCATTATAAACAATGCATATTTTGAGCACACACACAAAAAATAAAACTTGAACTTAAGAATAGCTCTGCACACATGATTTCATAATAGGTTTTTTTTTTCCTCCTAAGATCAGAAACATCTGCCATACTTTTTCTTTCTCAAAGGCTTTCTTCTAATATTATCTTCCAGAGCCATCACGTGGAAACTGGACTGAATTTTTATGTCTGGGTACTCAAAATAGCCAAGTTTCCTTATCCCAAATTAATATCTGTGAGCAATTGGATTAGTTTACAATGTCCCTGGTGTTTTGTGTAGTTAGAGAAAAGGCCATATTTTGACTAAACCTTTTAGTCCCAGCTGAAAATAACTGAACAACTAAAGGTCAAGTATTTTATTTCATGACTTCTGGAAGTATTGACACTGGATTGATCCATACCTAGCCAAATTGTTCAGAAAATCAGATCTGAGTATGTAGAAATATCTGAATAGCTATGAGAAGATAAATATGTGAGATGATGGATGTGTTAATTAACTAGGTAGTTGGAATCCTTCCACAATTTTAAAAAGAGAAAAATACAAGTATCTATAATATTTGTTTTCTTTTTTCTTGTCAGTTGTTTAGAATATCCTTATAGTGTGTCTTTACTATCTACCTCTCCATACCCAAGACATACACTACTACATTTTTTTAAATGTTGTATACACTTTTATAGATGAAAGCAGTGACATACATTATTTATCTTGTATATTCAACCCCTTGCATGGTGCCTAAATCTGTGGACTTAAAAATGGTTTTGGATGATTACATAGTGAGTGAAAAAATAGGAGACTTTCTCTCTGACTAGCCACAGTTTACCTTGCCTTCTCTGAACTCTCTTTTAATTCCTCCATAGTATTTTTTGTGTGGACAATCCTAACACATTTAGGAGCTCCAATTCACCTATTACTGAGACTGTAGACATCTATTTGCATTTGGCTTTCAGCAGTTCAAGTACTCGCTTCAGGCTCAATCTCATAACTGTTCTTCCAGATCTTCTAGTTTTCGTGGAATGTTTTGCTATTTTGCTCTGTTATCCTTGGATTCTGCCACTCTTCCTAGCCTGGTTTGGTTCTTTGTTTCTGGTTACTGTATCTTCGATTACCCTTGTCTGTCTATGTCTAATGTCTGTTTTAGACAGTTGCAAAACAGTTTTTCTATATATCTATACATTTTAGGTTTTAATGTTTTATAAATTGAAATTTGATAGTGTGCTCTCTTTTAGAAAATACTTTATTGAACTTGTAGTTCACTGAAGATTCTTTATACTTGATTTTTAAGTGACACATATAGTTAGAAACTTGACAAGTTAAAAAAACACTAAATTATTTGAATATTTTTTACAGGTGTGATATATAATACCTAATTGCACATTTCTATCTAATGTAAAATTATACACATTTTAATAAGTGTTTCAGAAAGAGAATAGTTTCAATTTCAAAACTATTTTATACACATATAGTTCATTTTGAGTTAATAATATATACAATATGGAGCTGGACAAGCATATTCTTTTAAGAGACTATGCAACAGCTGGAAAATTTAGTAAAAAAAAAAAAAAAATCGAACAAATTGAAACATCTTCATGAGCATATACCTATCCTTGGTCTCTGGAAAAGGCTAAGAAGACTAGTCCACCCTATACCACCTGATTCTTTTCTGGAATGTAAAAGCCCACCTTCTTATGCATCCTCACTCATGATCCACAGTGAAGGAGTGGTCAAAATTGAAACAGTTGTCATGTGGTTACTCTCTGGAATCATCATTATAGTTTTCTAACATGTGTCCACGTACATATTTACAAGGCTAGGTGATCCAGGATGCCACAACCACTTTTCCATCTATTCCCCTGTGCCACAGTTGGGTCAGAACCTCTCTGGGAACTTAACACGTGTAATCTGAAACCAGCACCCAGAGGGCAAGGAGAGACTCAAGAAAAAGGCTCCAGTTGGTAGGCTCCAGTTGGTAGGTTTACTCAGCAAGGGAGCTTAATAATGAGGCTTGTCTTGGGTGGCTGCAAGATGAGTATCTCTCGACATGCACCAGCCAAAAATCTTAAGAGCTTATATAGAGTTCTGGTTTCAGTCGCATACCCAGTCTGGGTAGCCTCAATACCACGTTTCCGGTTCAAGTCTATATCCTGTTGGTTACAAAACCTAGTATTAAGTCTTTCAGAATCCTGTTGAAGTCTACCATTCCCCTGGGCAGGCCAGGATAGCATGTGTTCTGATGGAATAAAGTATTTAAACATTCCTCTTTCTGAGCACGACTGCAATTGATCACCTAGAGATTGTGGCTTCTGCTTATGATATTTTTCATCTCTGTATAACTTGCTTTAACATATGTCCACATTTGTTCCATAAACTGCTTATGAAAAAGTAGTATTTTTGACAAGTTAATAAAAAATGGTGAAATCAGTCCTTGGTGTCTCATGTGCCACTACAAAATCTTGTCCAAGGGGGTTTCATTGTCTCATATATTTTTGCTCTCTGAAAGGGCTGCTGAAGGAATGAACTATTAATTCTAAGGTTTCTGACTATAAACCTCAAGCATACTTTGAAATACCGTAACAGTCTTTATATGAAAAAGTTAAATCCAAAGGAATGTTCCAATGCCACAGAGTTTGCCATAAAACTTTCAACATCTCTTTGTTCCTGAAGCATAACAAGTCTGGGACTTCCCTGCCCTTCCTTCCCACCTGAGACTGCAACACAAAAAACTGTTAATAAAGAACTGAAACTCTTTTTATCAAACTAGGACACCTGATCACCTCACTTATCAAATTAGTCATTGTATGTCAACCAGTTTTTTTCAACTTTATTCAGTATGGTATGGTTCCTATTCATTCTTTAAAATCTGCATGCTTTGTGACTTCAATACAAAATGCTTAATATATTTAGAATATTATTCAGCAGTCTTTTTCTTTAAAAAGTATATCTATGTCTCTAAATATAAACTAAGAGCTTCAATATCAATATCATTTTTATTGACATGAAAATGTCAAAGTCCTACAACAGAGTTTCTTGTTCCCTGATAGCCAGACACATCAAGAAAAGAAGGAAGAGGATGCAAATCAATAAAACTGGAAATGAACAAGGAGAAATCACAACTGACACTGCAGAAATACAAAGGATTATAAGAGACTACTACAAACAACTATAGGCCAACAAAATGGACAACCACAAAGAAATGGACAAATTCTTGGAAAGGCACAATTTTCCAAGACTGAACCAAGAAGAATTAGAAAATATAAACAGACTTATCATACGTAATGCAATTGAAACTGTGACTAAAAATCTTCCAAGAAACAAAAGTCCGGGACCAGATGTCTTCACAGGCAAATTCTATCAAACATTTAGAGAAAAGCTAACACCAATCTTTCTCAAACTGTTCCAAAAAACTGCAGAGGGAGGAACACTCCCAAATTCATTCTATGAAGCCATCATCACCCTGATGACAGAACCAGAAAAAGATACCACAAAAAAAGAAAATTATACACCAATATCACTGATGAACATAGATGCAAAAATCCTGAACAAAATATTAGCAAACAGAATCCAACAACATATTAAGAGGATCATATATCATGTTCAGGGGATTTATGCCAAAAATACAAAGACTCTTCAATGTATGCAAATCAATCAATGTGATACATGATATTAACAAATTAAGGAATAAAAACCGTATGATCATTTCAATAGATACAGAAAAAGCTTCTGACAAAATTCAACACCCATTTATGATAAAAACTCTCCAGAAAATGGGCATAGAGGGAACCTACCTCAACATAATAAAGGCCATATATGACAAACCCACAGCAAACATCATACTCAGTGGTGAAAAACAGAAAGCATTTCCTCTAAGATCAGGAGAAAGACAAGGATGTCCACTCTCACTACTCATATTCAATATAGTTTTGGAAGTCCTAGCCATCACAATCAGAGAAGAAAAAGAAATAAAAGGAATACAAATTGGAAAAGAAGAAGTAAAACTGTCACTGTTTGCAGATGACATGATACTATACATAGAGAATCCTAAAGCTGCCACCAGAAAACTACTAGAGCTAATCAATGAATTTGGTAAAGTTGCAGGACACAAAATTACTGCACAGAAATCTCTGGCATTCCTATACACTAATGATGAAAAATCTGAAAGAGAAATTAAGGAAACAATCCCATTTACCATTGCAACAAAAAGAATTAAATGCCTAGGAATAAACCTAACTAAGTAGGTGAAAGACTTGTACTCAGAAAACTATAAAACACTGATGAAAGGAATCAAAGATGACATAAACAGATGGAAGAATATACCATGTTCTTGGATTGGAAGAATCAATACTGTAAAAATAACTATACTACCCAAAGAAATCTACAGATTCAATGCAATGCAAACCCTTTCAAACTACCAATGAGATTCTTCACAGAATTAAAACGAAAACTTTTACAACTTGAATGGAAACACAAAAGACTGATTAGGCAAAGCAATCTTGAGAAACAAAAACAGAGCCAGAGGAATCAGATTCCCTGACTTCAAACACTACTACAAAGCTACAGTAATCAAGACAGTATGGTATTGGCACAAAAAAAGAAATATAGATCAATGGTACAGGATAGAAGGCCCAGAGATAAACCCACACCCATATGATCACCTAATTTACAACAAAGGAGGCAAGAACATACAGTGGAGAAGACAGTCTCTTCAATTAGTGGTGCTGGGAAAACTGGACAGGTACATGTAAAAGAATGAAATTAGAACACTACTTAACACCATACACAGAAATAACCTCAAAATGGATTAAATACTTAAATGTGAGACCGGACACTATAAAACTTTTAGAGGAAAACATAGGAAAAACACTCTTTGACATAAACCACAGCAAGATCTTTTTTGACCCACCTCCTAGAGTAATGAAAATAAAAACAAAAATAAACAAATGGGACCTAATGAAACTTAAAAGCTTTTGCACAGCAAAGGACACCATAAACAAGACCAAAAGACAACCCTCAGAAAGGGAGAAAATATTTGCAAATGAAGCAACTGACAAAGGATTAATTTCCAAAATTTACAAGCAGCTCATGCAGCTCAATAACAAAAAAACAAACAACCCAATCCACAAATGGGCAGAAGACCTAAATAGACATTTCACCAAAGAAGACATACATATGGCCAAGAGGTACATGAAAAGATGTTCAACATCACTAATTATTAGAGAAATGCAAATCAGAACTATAATGAGGTATCACCTCATGCTGGTCAGAATGGCCATTATCAAAAAATCTAGAAGCAATAAATGCTGGAAAGGGTGTGGAGAAAAGGGAACCCTCTTGAACTGTTGGTGGGAATGTAAATTGATACAACCACTATGGAGAAGAGTATGGAAGTTCCTTAAAAAACTAAAAATAGAACTACCATACGACCCAGCAATCCCACTACTGAGCATATACCCTGAGAAAACCATAATTCAAAAAGAGACATGTAACCACTGTGTTCCTTGCAGCACTATTTACTATTTAGGTTGTTTACATTTAGGAAGCAACCTAAATATCCATTGACAGATGAATGGATAAAGATGATGTGGCACATGTATACAATGGAGTAGTATTCAGCCATAAAAAGAAAGGACATTGAGTTATTTGTAGTGAGGTGGATGGACCTAGAGTCTGTCATACAGAGTGAAGTAAGTCAGAAAGAGAAAAACAAATACTGTATACTAACACATATATATGGAATCTAAAAAAACATGGTCCTGATGAACCTAGTGGCAGGGCAGGAATAAAGACGCAGATATAGAGAATGGACTTAAGGACACAGTGGGGCGGAGGGGGAAGCTGGGGCGAAGTTAGAGAAGCATCAACATATATACACTACCAAATGTAAAATGGATAGCTAGTGGGAAGCAGCCACACAGCACAGGGAGATCAGCTTGGTGCTTTGCGACGATCTAGAGGGGTGGGATAGGGAGGGTGGGAGGGAGGCTCAAGGGGGATGGGATATGGGGATATATGTATGCATATGGCTGATTTACTTTGTTGTACAATAGAAACTAACAGCATTGTGAAGCAATTCTACTTCAATAAAGATGTATAAAAAATGATGTGGATTTTCTTAGAAATATCTGAATTAAAATTGCGAAAGTGAAAAAGTGTCTTATATAGAACTGAGAATATACAAAAAAATTGATACCTGCCTTCTTGATGCTAAACAAGTTTTCATTAGAGACCCAAGGCATATAAATATTTAATTTTGAAAATTTTGTGTTAGGCCACCTACTTTATAATAGCTATATTCTGATGTCAATTTTGGCATTTGTGTTTTCTAGCTATGATCACTAATAAAGTCATTGGATTATAATTCTACTGTTTTTTGGGAGGAGTGAGGGAGGAAAAACAAAACGAAAAAATTGTCAATTTTTGAAAATAAGTATTACATATTCACACAAAAAGTTAGAGAAATGATTTCTAGCTTCCATGCTTCCAAGCTATTTCATGCTAACTATTTAGCTATTACAATGCCCAATCTTTTATTTGTACTATGATGCTTAAGTTTAAGGTAAATTCAAGTGGAATAAGGAATTTTTAAAACTAACAAACAGTTTATACCTCTTACACTGGAAAGAAAATTAACCTATCACTTAACACAAAAAGTTATGAGTTCAAAAGGTGTCATTTATGTGAAAATGAACATTCTGCCCTCCAGATGGATGGTGTATTATTCTGGCAAAAGTATGGTGTTATCCTGGGAAAATAGTTTTGCTTTTTTTTTTTTTTTTTAACTTTACATCGAATTGTATTCATATTTCTCTGATGGACTGATTTTTTATTTAATATTTTTTTATATACAGCAGTTTCTTTTTTTGAATTTTTGAATATTGTTTTATTTTTTTTTACACAGCAGGTTCTTACTAGTTATCTATTTTTTACATATTAGTGTATATATGTCAATTCCAATCTCCCAATTCATCCCACCACTACCACCCCGCCACCCCCTCTTTCCCCCCTTTGTGTCCATAGGTTTGTTCTCTACATCTGTGTCTCTATTTCTGCCTTGCAAACTGGTTCATCTGTGCCATTTTTATAGATTCTACATACATGCATTAATATACAATATTTGTTTTTCTCTTTCTGACTTACTTCACTCTGTATGACAGTCTCTAGGTCCATCCACGTCTCTACAAATGACGCAATTTCGTTCCTTTTTCTGGCTGAGTAATATTGCATTGTATATATGTACCATATCTTTATCCATTCGTCTGTCAATGGGTATTTAAGTTGCTTCCATGACCTGCCTATTGTAAATAGTGCTGCAGTGAACATTGGGGTGCATGTGTCTTTCTGAATTATGGTTTTCTCTGGGTATATGGCCAGTAGTGGGATTGCTGGGTCATTTGGTAGTTCTATTTTTAGTTTTTTAAGGAACCTTCATACTGTTTTCCATAGTGGGTGTATCAGTTTACATTCCCACCAACAATGCAAGAAGGTTCCCTTTTCTCCAGCTCTCTCCAGCATTTGCTGTTTGTAGATTTTCTGATGATGGCCATTCTAACCAGTGTGATGTGATACCTGTGTAGTTTTGATTTGCATTTCTCTAATGATTAGTGGTGTTGAGCATCTTTTCATGTGCCTCTTGGCCATCTGTATGTCTTCTTTGGAGAAATGTCTATTCACTTCTTCTGCCCATTTTTGATTAGGTTGTTTGTTTTTTTATATAGAGCTGCATGAACTGCTTATATATTTTGCAGATTAATCCATTGTCCACTGATTCATTTGCAAACAGTGTCTCCCATTCTGAGGGTTGTCTTTTCATCTTGTTTAGTTTCCTTTGCTGTACAAAAGCTTTTAAGTGTCATTAGGTCCCATTTGTTTATTTTTATTTTTATTTCCATTACTCTAGGAGGTGGGTCAAAAAAGATCTTGCTGTGATTTATGTCAAAGAGTGTTCTTCCTATGTTTTCCTCTAAGAGTTTCATAGTGTCCGGTCTTACATTTAGATCTTTAATCCATTTTGAGTTTATTTTTGTGTATGGTATTAGGGAGTGTTAAAACTTCATTCTTTTACACATAACTGCCCAGTTTTCCCAGCACCACTTATTGAAGAGACTATCTTTTCTCCATTATGTATCCTTGCCTCCTTTGTCATAGATTAGTTGACCATAGATGCATGGGTTTATCTCTTGCCTTTCTATCCTGTTGCACTTATCTGTATTTCTATTTTTGTGCCAGTACCATATTGTCTTGATTACTGTAGCTTTGTAGTATACTCTCAAGTCAGGGAGTTTGATTTCTCCAGCTCCTTTCTTTTCCCTCAAGATTGCTTTGGCTATTTGGGGTCTTTTGTGTCTCCATACAAATTATAAGACTTTTTGTTCTAGTTCTATAAAAAATACCATTGGTAATTTGACACAGATTGCATTGAATCTGCAGATTGCCTTGGGTAATATAGTCATTTTCACAATACTGGTTCTTCCAATCCAAGAATCTTGTATATCTCTCCATCTGTTTGTGTCATCTTTAATTTCTTTCATCAGTGTCTTATAGTTTTCCGAGTACCAGCCTTTTACCTCCTTAGGTAGGTTTATTCATAGATATTTTATTTGTTCTGTTGCAGTGGTGAATGGGATTGTTTCCTTAAATCTCTTTCTGATCTTTTGTTGTTAGTATATAGGAATGTAAGAGATTTCTGTGCATTAATTTTGTATCCTGCAACTTTACCAAATTCATTGATTAGCTCTAGTAGTTTTCTGGTGGCATCTTTAGGATTCTCTATGTATAGTATTATGTTATCTGCAAAAGGTGACAGTTTTACTTTTTCTTTTCCAATTTGTATTCCTTTTCTTTCTTTTTCTTCTCTGATTGCCATGGCTAGGACTTCCAAAACAATGTTGAATAATAGTGGTGAGAGTGGACATACTTGTCTTGTTCTGATCTTAGAGGAAGTATTTTCAGTTTTTCACCATTGAGAATGATGTTTGCTGTGGGTTTGTCATATATGGCCTTCATTATGTTGAGGTAGTTTCCCTCTATGCCCACTTTCTGGAGAAGTTTTATCATAAATTGGTGTTGAATTTTGTCAGAAGCTTTTTCTGCATCTATTGAGGTGATCATATGGTTTTTATTCTTCAGCTTGTTTATATGTTGTATCATATTGATTGAATTGCATGTATTGAAGAATCCCTGCATCCCTGAGAGAAATCCAACTTGATCATGGTGTATGATCCTTTTCATGTGTTGTTGGATTCTGTTTGTTAGTATTTTGTTGAGGATTTTTGCATCTATATTCATCACTGATATTGGTCTGTAATTTTCCTTGTTTGTAGTGTCTTTAACTGGTTCTGGTATCAGGGTGATGGTGGCCTCGTAGAATAAGTTTGGGAGTGTTCCTTCCTCTGCAAAATTTTGGAAGAGTTTTAGAAGGATGGGTGTTAGCTCTTCTCTAAATGTGTGATAGAATTCACTTTTGAAGCCATCTTGTCCTGGACTTTTGTTTGTTGGAAGATTTTTAATTACAGTTTCAATTTCATTACGTGTGATTAGTTTGTTCATGTTTTCTAATTCTTCCTGATTCAGTACTGGAAGGTTGTACCTTTCTAAGAATTTGTCCATTTCTTCCACGTTGTCCACTTTATTGGCACAGAGTTGCTTGTAGTAGTCTCTTATGATGCTTTGCAGTGTCTGTTGTAACTTCTTTTTCATTTTTAATTTTATTGATTTGAGTCCTCTCCCTCTTTTTCCTGATTAATCTGGCTAAAGGTTTATCAATTTTGTTTATCTTCTCAAAGAACCAGCTTTTAGTTTTATTGATCTTTGCTATTGTTTTCTTTGTTTCTATTTCATTTATTTTTGCTCTGATCTTTATGATTTCTTTCCTACATATACCAAAGACCCTTGAAAAGGCAGAGAACAAGTTTTATGAAACTATGGAAGCAAAACTGCTTTCTCTTGTTGAAGTGCCTTGCAATTTATATATCAGTATACTAAAAATTTCCCATCTCTTCTAACACATTAACATTTCTGTTAAAAAATGGCACTCCACGTCTGTTCTCACAGGCACATTTTTATGGAAGAAATATTATAACATGAAGTCATCTGCAGTTGCTCTACCAAAAACAAACAAGATCCAAACCTCTTAGTAAGGGCAGTCTTAGTCCTGCATTATACAAATGCATTGTAAAATATTTGGAAATTATGTAAAAATCAATATGAACATGTGTATTAGGGAAACTTATTCTCACCACTGCTCTTCAATTGAAATGAAATGTCTTCCAGTTGAAAACTAGCTATAGGCTAGAAATTGTTTGAAAATATTTCAGTGACAAATTTTAGGTAAAAAAAACCATTTTATTAGTTATTGATAATCCTTATCTAAAATATAATCTGTTTTTCTCCTAATAATTTCTCCAATTAAAGTGACTTTGTATAATGGTTTGTATAAGTGTTACCTGAAAATAAATTTGGAAATATAGCTTGGGACCAGGCTTTTCTAGAAAAAGCAAAGTCATTAAAGTGTCTGAGGATAAGGATAATAACATAAATAAACGATTTTTAAAACTTTTAGAGTTGCTTACAAGACAAACAGGAGGAAAGACAGATTGGAAGAGAAAATATTTAGGAAGGCTTCAAAACTTTACAGGAACAATCGTAATGAAATAAACTTGGGTTGATAATGATAACTAAAAAACAAAAATAGTAAATTTAAGTGATACTAAGCATGTTGCATCAACAGGATTTGGTGACCTATTTGATGAAAGATGACTTAGAGAAATGAGAGTCTGACATTGCTCTACATTTTGAACCTCAGTGTTCCAGAGAACGGTGATTTTAAAGTGAGAAGATAAATTTTATATTCAGAATGTTCAATTTAATGCACTAGTGATATTTATTTTGTACAGTGGTAAAAGAAATGTCTCTCAAGCAGGTGAAAATTAAGGGCTACCATTGAAGAAATTTATAAGAAGCTTAGGTATAAATTATGAGACTGGGGCTTATTTAAAGTAGTATTAATAAGTATCCTTATAAAAAAAATAGAAGATGGAAGATAGCAAGTCTGTTTTAAAACAAATTTTGTCAAAATATAAGTTTTCTAGAAAAAAATGGAAAACATTTATAATATGTCTAAAGTTTTGGAAGTGAGAGTCCTGAAAGTAAGGAAAATTTGGAATGACTTATTAAGGAAATAAAGTCAAGCGGGAAGTAGCTTTGTCACAATTCTTTGGAGGAATTTGGCACTAGTAATGCAACAGATACTGAGAGCTCATTCACCACAAAGGCAGTATCCTTCACCATGGACTCATGTGGTCCCTTGCTAAATTATATAGAACTACGATTATGGTCAACTTATACCTTATTGTCAAGCCATGAGAATAAAATTGTAAACTGGAACATTCTTGGTGAAACTAGGCCATGTCCTGATTCACCTAACCTATAATCTTTGTTATCTCAGTACAGATTTTTGTATCTCAATACAAATATTACTTATTACAAATAATATTCTGCTTAATATAAGCCATTCAGTTTGGTTCAGGCTGAGTTCAAATTGATAATTCATGACACTTGTACTTCAAAAAAAGTTTTAGGAATAAGTTTAACTAAGGTAGTGAAAGATCTGTACACTGAAAATTATGAACATTGACATTTGTATTTTATGTTTAAAATATTTCCCTTGAAAAAATAAAGTAACTGCTTTTAACTTAAAGATCATTAGTAAAATCCTTTTAATTCTGCCTTGATCACTTTACAATAATTTGTTTTATCACATATTAACTCAGCATCCTGTGTCACTCTGTCCTACTAAATGGTTTATATCCATGTCAGTATCCACATTACAGTGCTTGTTATTAGGCCAGTTCTGTTCACTGTGTCCTACTTTAAGAATGCCATTGCCTTTAAGCAAAGAATCAGAACATTTATACACAAATAGAAAACATTCAATTCTAAATATTTTTACATGAATACCGATGTGATTTAGTTAGTAAGTGTTCAAAAATAATAACAACTGAAAATATCCTTGAAAACTGCACATCATGAGATTCTTTCCAAATATATTACCTGTAAATATAGCTTGACCTTGACTAAAGAGTCTAAAATTCGGTGCTAATTAATCATATGGCATATTTAACATAAGATGTATTCTATAATTTATATAGTTACATAGTGGCTGTAGTTTTTTTTAATTGAAGTATAGTTGATTTACAACCTTGTGTTAGTTTTATGTGTACAGCAAAGTGATTCATATATATATACACACATATATATACTTTTTCAAATTCTTTTCCATTATAGGCTATTACAAGATGTTGAATATAGTTCCCTGTACTATACAGTATATCCTTGTTGTTTATTTGTTTTATATATAGTAGTGTGCATATTTTAATCCCAAACTCCTAATTTATCCCTCCCCTACCCTTTCCCCTTTAGTAACCATATGTTTGTTTCCTATGTTTGTGAGTCTATTTCTGTTTTATAAATAAGTTCATCTGTATTATTTTTTAGATTCCACATATAAGTGGTATCATATAATATTTGTCTTTCTCTGTTTGACTTGCTTCACTTAGTATGATAATTAATCATATGGCATATTTAACATGAAATATATTCTATAATTTATATAGCTCCATAGTGGTTGTAGTTTTAAAAAGATTCTATCTGTAGGTTTTTTGCCCATTAAAAACTAATTTCTTAAGAACAAATTTCCATAAAAGAAAAGATGCAGAATGTTTTATCAGTGCACATAATTAATCACCTTCTTTACATAAACTCATTTTTCTACATATCTTAATTTATAAGTGGGATGACTTCTTCAATTCTTATTAACTATCCACATGGAGACCATTAACTATACTACTCTAATTCATTTTCCCTCCTGCAAAGCTAATTATAACTAATCACAAGGGTTTCAGACTTGGTCAGCTTTGCTTCTAACTGAAAATTGGCAAGACTCCTTGTTCTGAGGAATAAGCAGAGGAGATAGGACAAAGGACAGTGAAAATGACCTGGCCATATTTTTCTGATAAACCTAAATTGTCTGTGAACATATCACCTTTAAATCTCTTTTCCAGTAGTTTGAAAATTATCCACTAAAAATCACTGCAGATGATGAGTTGGCACAGAATCCTAAAGAGAACAGCAATTAGTTCTAATTAAAAGTTTTCAGAACAAATGCACTTAGCTGATTTTTAGTAACAAATTTATTATTAAATAAATGACATAAATGCATCCAAGCAGTAGCAGAAAAATAATCTTTAATTTTCATGACATACCAGTGATTGATCCTCGCACCATGGACAGAAGGCATATTGTCTTGTTTTTCTAAATCTAATCAATGGCACTCCAGACCTTTTATGTTATTATGAACAAAATCAATGTTTTTGATTAGTGTAAGCCATTCAGTTTGGTTCAGACTGAGCCCAAAGTCAAAACCGTTTATTATTTTAATAATCAAATGCTTTTGTTTATTGAATTATAGAATGAATTTTATATCTCAGACGTTACAGGAGTATATAGTGCTGTGAAATATGTGAGAATGATCATAAATATAACCTAAACTCTCCTTTTTGGCATATCTGAGGAAGATTTTTAAAGAATAATTAGTATTAATATAATCCCAATTTTTATTTTATATTGTACAATAGTAAATTAATACATTTTTAAAAAATACTTTTAAAATGTTGTACAAGGAAATTAATACACATAATTAACTAATTTTACATTTAGACTTTGGAAATATTTCTACAGTCATTATTTGTTTAAAATGCATATATCTACAAAGAATCAATTGGAGTAGAAATCTAGAGATTTTTCCATGCATTTGTTCAATGCATGTAATTTCCAAATTGTTGACTAATGCATCCAAAAGTCTGCTTTGTATTCTCTTACATTCACCAAATATAGTAGCATGCAGCAAAGTATCTTCTTTAAAATCTCTAATGGCTTCTTATCACTGACAGCATAAATGTCAAGAGAAGTTAACATGGAAGACAGGATTCTTTGTATCCTTCAAGTGTCCCACTACACTGCTTCCTCGGGTCCCACACTCTGGCTACTGAAGGTTACAGTACTTCCTGTTCGTTCAACCTATTTTATACTTTTACACTGCTATGCTTTTCCTCGTTATCTCTATTATTCCCAACTCATCATCTAATATTCAGCTCAAATATTACCTCAACTCTGAAGACAAATCAATAATCAATCACTTGTGTGTTCAGAACACTTTCTATAAAATTTCTATGGCACTTAAGAACTTCAATTATTTGTTTATATTCTGCCTCTCCTGTTAAAGTAAAATATTCTCAAAAGCCACAACTATGCTTATTTCATCTTTGTGTACCACAATTTTGGCTTGACTATAGCTAGAGTTGGGTATGACAACTAAAGCCAAAATATAGGGGGAAGTGGGAAAAAAATAAGAAAAATCCTTTAAGATAAACATTAGAAAAGAGAAAGTCAACTAAGTGGCTAGCTTGATTTAAAGAAAACCAAATAGATATATTGAATATGGACATTAAAATATTCTTCCCAGAAAGGCAGGTAGTATTTTGACAGTAAGCGTAACCCAAATAACAATAGATAAATTGTGACAATTCACAAAATTTCCATTACGAACAATGAGTATAATCACTTACCAAAGTTCTGAGAGACTCATTATCCTGGATCCTGGAAATTAATCGATCTTCTTTCTACAGATATCCCTTGAAGTGAGCAGTGAAATCTATGCTAAAATTTGTCTTCGTTTGGGTAATAGCAAAATGTCCTAGATTATGGTTTTCTAATTTTACTATCAGAACATGTGTACATTCTCCGGTATGGCCACTCTGAGGACTTCAGAGTTCTATACAACCTGACTTAAACCTCCACACTGCATAGCCAGGTGGAAAAGGCAAATTTCTCAATTTTCAGGCAGTTGTACAAGGCAGAAGTCTATGGATGGGACCACATTGTATAAAAGCAAAATATTAGGTATAGAATTGGCTGTGTGATCTTGAAAGACAATTCAACTTCTCTGTACTCCATTTTTCTCAAATGGACATTGAAGAGATTAGCTTATATAGTTATCTGAGGGCCTTGCCAGTATTGCAGTGTCAATTAATTTCTTCAGACCAACTGTGTTTTTTTGTTTGTTTGTTTTTTTAACATCTTTATTGGGGTATAATTGCTTTACAATGGTGTGTTAGTTTCTGCTTTATAACAAAGTGAATCAGTTATACATATACATATGTTCCCATATCTCTTCCCTCTTGTGTCTCCCTCCCCCCCCTCCAGGTGGTCACAAAGCACCGAGCCGATATTCCTGTGCCATGCGGCTGCTTCCCACTAGCTATCTACCTTACGTTTGTTAGTGTATATATGTCCATGCCTCTCTGTCGCCCTGTCACAGCTCACCCTTCCCCCTCCCCATATCCTCAAGTCCGTTCTCCAGTAGGTCTGTGTCTTTATTCCTGTCTTACCCCTAGGTTCTTCATCACATTTTTTTTTCTTACAACTGTGTTTTAAGTCTCTGTAGTTTAATAGTTTTAAAATACATACCATAAAATTGTGACAACCATTGTGTTTTATGGATTTCCTTTCTCCTATCAAGCACAGTACCTCCCACTTCTCTCTGACTGAGTGATCAAGTGCAAAGAACTTAGACATCTCTCTTCAGTCTTAGGCTCTGAACATGTGGACATGCCTTAACTTCTGTATATGTTTTTCCTTTGCCCCCCCCCAGCTTTATTGAGATATAATGGTTATATAACATTGAAGTTTAAGGTATATAACTGGTGATTTGATGATAGATGTACATGTTGCAAAATGATTACCACAATAAGGTTGGTTAACACATCCAACATCTCATATAGTTACCCTTTTTGTAAGTTATACTTACATATTGTTAGTTATACACATTGTAAGTTCTGTAGGATTTTATAAGTTATGTAGGATTTTGACTGTCTTCATCCTAAAGTCCTTATACCTGAAATATAGACATAAAAAGTTGTGTACATATGCATCCACACCTATGTGCATCCACATGCACACAGAATAAGGTGAAGGAAAAGTGTCATTCAAATATCTTGTGAGGACCTGCTTTGGAGGTTTCCAAACTAGAATCTTGAAGAGTAATGCAATTAAACTTTATATGTGCATGAAGTGCAAAAGGAGGACTAAAAAAGATGGACTATGTCTTCATTATACTGTTAAGGTTGTCAGTCTTTCCAGAGAGCCACATTACGGTGATTCTTGATAGTCACCTCCTTTTAGCTGAGTTATAGATTAACTAGGTCATTTCCATAATTTAAAGAAATGCACTAGTACTCTGATTTTCTTAACATTTATTTTCTGTTGTCTATAACATTTAATTTTGTTATACTTTAGTGAGATTTTCTGAACTTTAACATTAAAATGTTCTATTGATTTTCTTTGCTGTTTTATGTTTATTTCCAATGAACTTTTTCTTATTATTTGATTGATCTTATTTTATACTACCATGTCATTTTTTAAAACTTTAATAATTGAAGTATAGCATACCTAAAGAAAAGTACACAAATAGCGTGTAGTTCAATAAATGTTCACAATTTGAACACATGTATAACTAGCACACAAATCAAAAGATGGAGGGTCACTAGCACTGCAGAAGCCCCTCCCTCCTCCCACACACAACGACCAGTCACTAAGCACCCCATCCTCGACTTCTAAGAAACAAGAAACCTTTAGCTCCTTTCAAAATTTACGTAAGTAGAATCGTATATATGTACTCTTTTGTGTTTGCCTTATTTTACTCAATAGTATTTGTGACATTCATCTATGTTGTTATGTGTAGCTGTAGTTAATTCATTCTTGTTACTGTTATTTATCACCTGTTATACCACAATTTACTGATCCATCTTAATATTAATAGACAGTTGGTTTCTTTCCAAGTTTTAGCTCTTTTAAATAACAATGCAATGAATAGTCTTGTACATGCCCTTTCATGGACATATGTTTGTATATGGTCCTTATCCAAACAGTTGAAATGCCTTAAGAGTGAAAAAAGTTTTCCATGAGAAGAAACTGCATGAAAATTGCAGTATCAGCTCCTGGCTGAGTTTCCAGCCTGCTGGCCTACCTTAAAGATTTCGGACTTCCCTGCTGTATGGATTTCAAACTTTCCAGCTCCCACAATTGCAGAGCCAATTCCTTGAAAAAACATCTCTTAATATATACACATATATCCCATTGGTTCTCTTTCTTTAGAGAACCCTGACTGATACACACACTGTGCTCTAAAATGGCAAGATATATAATGTTTCTCCTCATTATCAAAAGTGTGCCTTGCTGCCATGTGCCTACTACTAAATGCTTGAAAATAGCTGTTCTCATCATTTGGTAGTTCATTATCCAGGAAAACCTGGATATACTGAAGTAAATTAATGCCTAACTCATGTTCCAAGAACAAATTCTATTTAAATAAGAGCCTGATATTAATCCCATGGGATAAAGAATAGGCCAACTTTATTGATGGATCTTTCTGCTTATTCCTACTCATTAAAATTCTACTCATCTTTCATGGCTTAGCCTACATCCTCCATGAAAGCCTTGCTGATTATTTAAGTCACATGGATCTTCTCCTTGAAACAACTGAGTACTTTTTCTACACTTTTCATCTTGTTCTCTAATTGTTCTTGACTGTGTATCTTGGGTCTGCAATTAGATTTTGAGCTCCGGACTTTCACCTCACTAATATCCATTGTGGATTTAAGCAGGTGATCCACTAAACAAGTATACAGAAGGTACTGGTTGTTTTGCCAGTTTGACTTGTAACAACATAGAATAAGGCTCTTTTCAGGAATATGACTCTTCAGGGGATAGCTGATCTGTTCCATGACAATCATAGTCTATTCAACTGACGATAAAAGCCCAAAATAGAGTATAGTATATATGTAGTTACAGTACAAAGGATGATCCTAGACCACACACTAAATTGTAGCCTAAGAATGTTTTCAAGTTCCACTAAGATTATCAATTATATACATGTTTCATATGTTATACATTAGTAAAATTATTTTTTAATTAGTGGGTATTTCTGATAACCTTGACATTCCTCTTCTTTCACACATATCCAACCACCATAAACTTTTATTATCCTAATGACATTTTAAGAGATTTGATTTACTCAGCCATAAAAAAGAACAAAATAATGTCATTTGCAGCAACATGGATGGACCTAGAGAACATCAGACAAACATATGATAGTTGTCTTTCTCTGTCTGTGAAGTAAGTCAGACAGAGAATGACAGATATCATCTGATATCACTTATATGTGGAATCTAAAATAATGGTACAAATGAACCCATTTACAAAACAAAAATTGAGTCACAGATGTAGAAAACAAACTTACGGTTACCAAGGAGGAAAGGGTGGGATAAATTGGGAGATGGGGATTGACATATACACACTACTATCAATACATATAAAAGATAACTAATAAGAACCTACTGTATAGCACAGGGAACACTCTTTGGTGCTCTGTAATGACCTATATGGGAATGGAGTCTAGAAGAGAGTGGATATATGTATATGTATGGCTGGTTCACTTTGCTGTACAGCAGAAACTAACACAACATTGTAAATCAACTATACTCCAATTTTAAATGTTTAAAAAAGAGATCTGATCATATTAGTGACTTTCATGATGTGTATATTCAGAGCCATTCACAAATAGAAAAATTCACAAATTCATTCTGCTATACACTTTCTTACTTAAATTTTGTTTTATTGCTAGGCGCCATCATTGGTAGTTAAATTTATTTTTAGAGCATTTTATATCCAGAGTAAAAGTTAAATCACCTCAAGGGAGTTTTTCTACATGTTCCACCAGGTAGAGGTAATGAATGATTCTCTGCAATGTACATGATTTAACTGTCAACTGAGCAACTTATTCCCTCACATAGATTTTCAACATATGCGTTTCAAATTTGCTACTCAGAAAATTATCTCTTTACTACCTCTCAGAAACCTTTGAGAGTATAGTACTGGTGAAAACATATGTGTTTTATTTGGAAAAATAAAAATCTAGGGCACTAACCTGCTCAGAGGTGGCAAAATAGAAGCTTAGAACCCAAAACTGGACAAGAATTTATTCCCTCCCTCCCTTCCTCCCTCCCTCCCTCCCTTCCTTCCTTCCTTCTTTCTTTCTTTCCCATCATAAATGTCTTAGTTGGGAAGATTTTGCATAAATTATATATTTGTGATTTATTTAGAGAAATCAAGAGACCTAGCAACATGAGTAATGTTTCTGCATGGCTCAGGCTAAGTTTCCACTTAAGACAAGTATTATTCTTCCATCAACCACAGTCCTCATCTTATAATATTAAAGCTAAGAACGGTCATTTAAGTGAACTGGTTGTTCTGACGATAGTGACAGACTTTACTCACATTATTATTATAGACTCAACTTCACCTTTAAGGCCTGTCACCTGATTCATAGCCAAATATATATGAGATGCTCATTATAAATTCAGTTTTTCTGTCCCACCACCTGATCTACCGTTCTATGCGGACTATAAAAGATAATACTATTGAAGTCCTCATGCTGCTTCAGAAGATAAAGGGCATCTTCAGATCACACATTTGAGCACCCCTCCTCCCCCAAGGCTGGTAATTTTAAATGACTACTTGCTTCTGCTTTCTCATTTATATCACTGAAAACTTGCGTTAAGAAGGAGTCGACAGAATAGTTTCAGAGTATCCTGGTGATAAGTTACTTAGCATTTATTTTGCTTTAGTTAATAGAAATCTTTGTGTTTTCATCAGCAAGGAATCTCTACATGAAGATGTGTTTTCACTCTTAATGAGGATATTAAAAGGAGGAAATGGAAAAGTGACGTCTAGCTGAGTAGACTGGTTTTAACATTAAGCTTATGATGCTACCCAATATTACTTGTCTGTAGCAGGAGAGGAGTTACTTAATTTATCAACACAACAGGCTAGAGGGAAACTCATTGTGTTAATTGTCCTTATAAAAGAAAACCAATGCCTTGTTGGCCTCCAGCATGTCACTGTGCCTGGACACTTCATGTCTGATGGAATAATAAGTGACTACACATGCAGTGCCTCACAGCACACACGAAGCAAGTCTCATCTCTTACTACCTCAAACAATACAGAAATCTTCCTGCACTGCAGAACTTGAGTCATCCTTCTGAAAAATAAAATAGAAATACCCTTCATTTTAAAATAAAAACAGAGTGATCTGTATATGTTAAACATTTAGAGTTACAAGTCATTGGTTCCTTCTTCCTTGTATCCTCTCTTTCTATATCCTCTAATGAAATTTGACTGTTAGCCTGTTATTTCCAATCCGAGGCTTACATGCTGATTTTACTACCTACTTACCATTCTATTGCAGACAAAGGAGCAATAGGAGGAAGTATTGTACTTTTCTATGGAAAATTGTACATTTCTAGATAAAATTGATATATCTCCTATATGTTACACACAGCACATGAGCAAAATATTTTAGATTACTTTTTCCCCAAAGAGGACAGAATGACTGACAGGAAGTCAGAAGACCCAGCTCCATATTTTACTGAGGAATATTATCCAAGTCATATAAACTGTCTGAGCTTCATTTGGCATTCCAATAAACAGAAGTCAGTTACAATAATAATAATAATAATAAATCAGAGAATCATAAGAAACAAATGAAAAAAGCCAGATAAAGGCTAAAATACCAATGTAAATTATAGCATAGGTGATAAAAAATATTATCCTTCTAATACTTCTTCATCTGAGCCCCTTAGATATTTTTGCAGCATTCTGTCCCCACTTCCACCTGACATACCAAGTCCTATCATGTTGAATTCAGATTGTCTGTGCCCTTGTCCACAAGGCAAGAAATCCAAATCAACACACACCATTGTAAAGCAATTATACTCCAATAAAGATGTTAAGAACAAACTTCCTCGTCTTCGATTCTGTCTCCATCCTAGCTGGATAAAGCCAAATCCCATTCAGTCAAGGCCTCCCGAGGAAATTATTTGGTTTATCAAATACATTTTTTATTTCTAAGGTATTACTGGATTAGGGATTAATTAAAGACAGGAAAAATAACAATGATAGCAACAATAATAATGTGAGGAAATACAATGTCAGCATTCTTGAAATGAGCACAGGCCCCTTGCCATAAATATCTATCTCATATAGAACTCTGTATATATAACTTATATTACTTATACATATTATCTCATATATCTCATAGATACAACCTACATTATTTCATAAGCATACATATATATGTAAAACCTTGTATTACCACCTTTATCTAAGGTCACTCAGGTCACACCACCACAAAGTGTTGGATCTGAGCTACCAGGTATTATTTTTCATTCCCCAAAGCTACAAAACTATTATGCTTCTCTATTTCTGAAACAGAAGGAACTCAGGAAGGAAATTCACACACAATGGCTGCTAACAGAAGGACTTCAAGAAATTTCTTCTGGCATAGAGCAAAGTGATGATCTGCTCAGACTACACAGAGGGCTGGGATAACATTCAGGTTGCGTCAAACATGCAATATACGAGAATATCATCTGGATGAATCCGGAGGTCAGTAAACATCATCACCTTGTGTATTAGGGTAATTTATCTAGTTGTTCTAATGGACAACTATGGCTTAACTATAAAAGTTTATTTTTTATTTTTCATGGTCTGATGCAGATTGGGTGTCTCCAAAGTCTTATATCTGGTTAAACCAACTGTAAAACACAGCCCCATGGTTGTATAGCAGGGGAAAGTGAAGTGTGGAAGAGACATGCAGCTGCTAGCTGCTTAGATTTCAAGTTCCACAAATCACCTCATTTCAAACATAGCCATATGGGACCATCTCATTGCAAGGAAGGCTGAAAATTGCAGGTAAGCTGTTGCAGTCATTCCACGGAGGGGAGTTGGGCCACCTGACCCAAAATTTGATTCAGATATCCAGACTGATGACACTACACATGCAACAAGAATATATGAAAAGGTTTATTACTCATGTAATAAAGCTCTTTGGGGAGAGGGCAAGGAAGTTTCCCAAACAGGTCCAAAAATGTGCAGATAAGGACAATTGCTGTCCAGAGTATCTAGGTAGGGTGACTGGCTTGGTGTTTTATGGTGCTTAGCAGTGGGAGTTAAGAGTTCTCTCACAAGGACCAGAGCTAGCATGGCTTGAAGTTCCACCAACACCAAAGGAGGGAGCATCTGGGTTCCTTATCAGCATACCCAGATATGAAGAGGGGGAAGGGCGAAGAGATGTGGTTTGGTGTGCAAACCCTTCACTGCATTTCACCCCTGATGTTTGACTGATGACTGAAGTGTGTGTTTCATTTATTTTCATTTGAACTTGTTTGGATAAGTCACGTGGCTTACCTAACTCTTTGAGGTCTGTAGCCTCAGATTGATAAGGGAGGCAGAAGTTCCACTAAATGGCTGTTCAAAAGCCCAGAATTGTGTTTCTTAGGAAGTGAAATGAGTGCTTTGGTCACTATCATTAGATCCTGAAAGGGATAAGGAGCATCTTGGTGAGGACTTGTGAATTTAATGTGTGTAGAGACATGTGTGACTTTGACTTATATTTTCAAAATCTGTGAGGCAAGAGACTCCAGACCTTTTACCCTAAAGGAGGAAACCTTGGGTATGAAATTATTGTTGCTTCCATTGGCCAGATCAGATGTGCAATGGCCCACAAGTCTGTAAAAATGTTCAGAGTGGCTGTTGTTTTCCAGGGAATCTGTACTAAGATAACTGCTTGAAGTTTAGTTAATTGTGCTACCCCTTTGGCCTCATCGTTTATCAGGGGCATCCCAGTTAAGGAAGGGAAAGCAGCAGCTTTCTAGAAAGTCCCATCACATGTAATGATGACACTACCATCCATAACTATAAAATTTCCCTTTGATGTTCACAAAGGGCTCCCCAGGTAGCCAAGGGGTCCAAGAGAGGGGTGACCTCCTCCAGCATCATGGCATTTGTCAAGGGATTGAGAACAGGAAAAGCTACCTCCTCCTATGGGTATGATACACTAGAGGGACTAGATTTGACTCTATACCCATAGATGGGTATACTTTTCATTTAGGCAAGAAGGCTTCTATGGTTGGACCAAGCTTGCAAGGTGCTGCTTCCATGAACCAAGGCACAATGGGCATCTGGGTATAGAGGGTAACAGGTATAGAGGGTTACAGGCTCAGGGACTATGAGAGACTCTGTTTTCAGGAGATCAGAGTATGTGATCAGCAGTTGCCTCCATAATGGCATAGTGGAAGCTGAGGAAGGCAATTTCCTGCATTGGAATCCAGTGTACCACTAATGGTCTTCATGAGGGATCCAGTTGCTCCAAGATGCCTGAGAGGATGTTGCTAAATCCTCTGCAATGAAGGAGTTTATTGTGGGCATTAATGAGAGTGCCCATTGTATAGCAATTTTCACAGATTCCATAGCATTTTTTGTAAGAGTCCCGTTCAACATGGGTGGAATTGTGAATCAGTATAAATGGGCGTAAATAAAATTTGTAAATGAGGGATTTATTGCTTGCAGAACACAAAAAGGCATAAAAGATGTTGGGCTTATATTAATGTTGTGGGTTTTGAAATGGTAAATGGATGTCCTGACAGCATCAGAGATGGAATGGCTTTCAGGTTACCAAATAATTTTCAGTAATTAATTGAGGCTTTGTAGTATGTGTGGGGCAATGGTCCATTCCCTTTTTGTTAGCTGCTTTCTGAATATTTTTATGTCCTGAGTGGGTATGTCAAGAACTTCAAATGGATCTTCAAGGAGATCATCAGTGTGGTGTCACACCTGATCTTCTGGAAGAAATTGAATGTGGTTGACATATTCATACAATTTCATTATTTACAGCAATCTCACTTAAAAATCTGGTAGCTAAAAAAATACTAGTTCATCAACTCATGTATCTCTTTTCAATAGCTAATCACCTTCCCCTCCAAATAATCTCTCTTGACTGTCCCACATGGTCTTCAAATCCTCTGTCTGTCCACCAGTGTTATAACCCCAGCCCCCTCCCCTCTTTCCACCACTTCCTGTATGTTCTACTGCTCAGTAGACAGGGTGTTTATTTTTCTTTAGATAAACTCCTCCCAACTCATCTTTTTTTCACCTGTTCCTGTCCTTTTGACAGAATCTGACCGATTCCTCTTCCCTCAACTAGGTTATAGCCCTCTCGCCATTCAAAGCACAGTTCTTCCAAGAATTCTTCAGTTGAGGAAAAGGATAATATTGTCTCAGCCATAGTCCTTCATACAATGTTTTTTAAAATTATCTGATATATTTGCATGTTATTACCTGAAATTTTTAAAAATCTATTATATTTATACTTTTCTATAGATTAATAGTCAGCTTTCAGATATATTTCTTCACTTCATTACTACAACGTAAGTGAAGACAATTAGGTTTCACATTCTAAAAGAGGAAGAAACTAAGAATCTATACGATTCTTTGGCCTATTTTACTCTCTTCTTCTTGGGTTTGAACTCAGACCCCACAGAGTTGTCTGCACCTTTCCAATGTTAAGAACATCAGAACTTGCCGTATATGTATGTAGATAGGAGAATGTTTTCACAGTATGTTTAACAGGAGCCATTTAAAGTCTCCCACATTTTAAATCTTTCTCACCACGTGTTATTGTGATCTCACTCCACCATTAGCAATATATCGACCTGGATTAAACCATGGTTCATTCCAGGAATCTCTTGTAAAATACAGTTAGAAAAGGAATCCTCTTTAATATAGTTGATATAGTTAATTGTTGATTATGAATTAATTTCTCATAGTACTTACTACAGATGTGAGAATACGGTCAATAAAACAGAACATTTTGGTAGGAAGGAAAGAATGAAAGGGTTAAGGATTTGGTGGTCCCACTTTTAGTAGGTATATCCAAATGAGGCTTCATAAAATGGTTCTTGGCTTAGAGGAGAAAATCAAGTGAAGATATAGGAAAGCTGACAAGATATCTTCACCAGCCTTAAAACTTCGTACAGGTTTATTAACTTCAAAGATAGCAATAAAATATTAACATTTTAGGGGTAGACTTTAGGCCATAGTACAGTTCCAAGAGAACATTTCTTTAAATCCATAGAATCACAAATAATTGGAACTGAGAAAAAATGCTAAAGAACTGATTTACCCACATGATTTTTCAGACGAGAACATGGGACACCAGATAAAGCTGAGTAACTTATTCAGAGTCAAAAGCAAGGTTTGGATCAAGGTTTATTTTTTTATTTTTTGTTTTTGTTTTTGTGGTATGAGGGCCTCTCCCGCTGCGGAGCACAGGCTCCCGACACGCAGGCCCAGCGGCCATGGCTCACGGGCCCAGCCGCTCCACGGCATGTGGGACCTCCCGGACCGGGGCACGAACCCATGTCCCTTGCATTGGCAGGTGGACTCTCAACCACTGCACCACCTGGGAAGCCCGGATCGAGGTTTATTTTATTGCCATTTGTGCTCTGTAGTGTTATTACAATGAACCATGTACAGATCTCAGTTTGGGTTGTTTTTACTCTTTTCTCTGCCTACACATTTGCCACTCTCCTCTACTATATTATGCTCATATGAGCCCTACTTGCCCTTAAAGCCCAGTTCAGAAGATCCCTGTGACCTCCGTCTGGGTCAGGGCCTCCTTTGTTGTGGCTTCTTAGCAGTGTAAGTTTAATTTTGTCTAGTACTTAGCACATGGAGGATCCTGAACTGTTAACTTACCTATCTTTCAGACAGTGCTTATAACCTTGTCTTATTCTCCTTTGTATCCCTAATGTTAATAACTGTCCCTAATCACTCTCCATAATCCCTCTGTGGCTGACACAAAGTAGGTGCTAAACAAATGTCGAATTCAGAGATGAATTACTACCTGCTAGAACTCTCATTTTATAAAACATAAATTTCTTCTTCTTTCTGCTTGACTATAAGGTTAAATTCCCTTCTGTGCAACATGAAATTCAAAATAGACTCACCATTTTTCCTCTACTAGCCATAATTTACAATATGATAATGGGTACTAGTATTTATCTTTTCAAGTTCAATAATCTTCCTCTTCACCAGATGTTATTGAATGCATTTCATAACTTTAATTCACTGTCATTTCCCAAACTTGTAGCCCTGCCATCTCCATTCCCTAGTAAGGTCTCCAAAATAGAACAAATCTGTTTAGAAGGATACATTATAATTTTCAATTGTAATAGTTCCATTCATTTATTCTACATATCTGACAGGCATTTTCCCCTATATTTTGACATCTTCAGTTCCACTGAAATATTAATAATGTTCCCAGCCTGAAGCAATATTCTTAGAAGCCTCTGTAAATTCAGAACACATCAGGAGGATAAACAATTTCAGGTTATTTTAACTATTTTGCATTGAACACAAACACATTTATCAAATTAAAGGAACACTGTCAGGCACAAGAGAGCAATGGAACTCTCTACAGAAAAAAGTAACCAATACTTCATATGTGGAGGAACACTGCATGGAAGTTTTACCATGATCATTCCCCAAATGTGAAAGAAAAGGTAGACATTTTATCCAAGTGCATGATAACTATTTTAAATTTCTATGCTCAACTTCTGTTATGGGGGAAATTTCATTTGGCTTCTCTAATTGTATTCTATTTAAAATATTTTAATGTGTTTAACAAGTGTGGTATAAAAATTATACCTTGCACACTTCCTTAAGAATGCATTCTATGAGACCATTATCTAGTTCAAATTAGACATCTTCATCATTTTCAGGAAACATATTAAGTTTCTGTTTATTGTTATTTTGGGAATTTAGCTTAAATATATCTACAGTAGCATAAAGTGATGGGCTGTGCTCAACTATAAAAACTATAAAGTGTAGGTCATATCAAGAACTATTATGCATTTGAGATTTTTATACCACTTTTAAACTAACCAGTTAGCCTTCCACAATGTCGTGGATGCTAGAAGAATGCAGGAGACCCCTGAGTCAGAGACAAAGGCCAGTTTATTACTTATAAGAAATAGAAATAGAGTACCATCATTTTTCTTAGACTGGTTTCCTGGGCCTTCATTCCCACAGGATGATGTGATGATCCTGTGATCATCAAATGAATACTGTACATGTAGTGGATTGTGTTACAGGAGAGAAGACCTGAGTTTAAGGAACCTGAATCTTTAATACAGATCTGCAAACAAACCTGCTCTTTACCCTGTAGCTGGGTAAACTATCCTTATTATACTGGAGCAATTATATTATGCTAGACAGTAAACAAACCTTTCCTCTGTCATCCCAGGTAGAGGCACTGTCTGTGTCTCTCATGTTGTTTTTAGACTTTGAAAAAAGAAAGCTCTGAACAAAAGCTTTCAGTGGTTCTGCTTAGAAGATATGCAAAAATGCAAGAGATTCATGCTATTAGAGAGAGATAACCAATAGGATATCTATATCTATATCTGTATCTGTATCTATATAGAGAGATTTGTTATAAGGAATTGGCTCATGTAGTTACGGAAGCTAAAAATTCCCAAGATGGGCAGTCAGAAAGCTGGGACCGAGAATATTGGGTAGTGTAGTTCTAGCTTGAGTCCAGTGGCTTCAGACCCAGGAGAGCCGACGGTTCAAGTTCTAGTCCAAGGTCAGGAGAAGATTAATGTCCCAACTCATATGGTCAGGCAGGCAGGTATTCCCTCTTACTCAGCCTTTTTGTTGTATTCAGGTCTTCAGTTGATTGGATGAGGACCACCAACCTTAGGGAAGACAATCTGCTCTACTTAGTCTACTGAAACAAATGTTAATCCTATCCAGAAACACCCTCACAGATGCACTAGAATAAAGTTTGACTGAATGTCTGGGCACCCCATGGCCAAGTCAAACTGACATGTGAACTAACCATCACTAAATTTGCCTTTTACTTCTAACAGTTTTATCATGAAGTCTTTAGGGATTTCTACATACAGGATCATATCATCTGCAAAACAGAGATAATTTTGTCCTCCTCTCCAAGCACAATTTCTGGTGAGATCCATGTTTTGTTTATTGGGTCCTTTCAAGAATTGAATTTTCTAACCCATTAGTAGTAGGGA
>NW_006774650.1:556871-562332 GCF_000442215.2 Lipotes vexillifer
TAGAAATAATAGCAGCTAGATGGTTTCCTACAGTCAATGATCTTAACTCCATTATACCCTCCGAAGGAGCATTAAGGATGTCTTTCCCTCAACATTTCTGTAAGGTACATTTTGTTCTTTTTCTTTCAGAGCTGGAATGTGCTTCTCAAATGCTCCAAATTTGCTAAGTAATTTACATTATTTAACTGATATTTATATTTTTCAAAAATTGGTAGTTTAGGGCAACAATAACAATCAGGGTAAGGTATTACTTTGCCATGGTTTGGCATTAAAGGACAACCCTTTGGTTAGTTAATGTTTCTTCACTCACTGACTATTTTTTAAATCTAATCCAATGTTTTAAATCAGATCTACAACTCACAGGCCAAACTTTACCATCTGTTCTTGTAAATAAAACTTTATTGGAGCACACCCATGGCCATACATTTATGTATTGCCCATGACCAATGACAGAGTTAAGTAGTTGCATCAGAGATCATGTGGCTCACAGAGCCAAAAGCATTTGCTGTCTGGCCTTTCATCAGAAAAGTTTGCCAATCCTTTATCTCATCTAATCCTAAACTTGGCCAACAATCAAAGAAAGGCAGAAATCTCAAAACAAAGCAAACACTATTGGAAAGGCCCTTTAAGGATATGTCCTAAGTGGTTATAAATTAGTATCATGGTCCTAAACTATGAAGGAACTGCAGTAATATTAATTTACTTAAAAGAATAAAAATTCATTTAATATACTCAATGATAAAGATCTGACTAAACTATTGCAATTTCCTGGTTAATACATTTTCAAACATTTTTGTAACAGTGAATTGAGAAAAGAGAGTGACTATTTAATTCTATTAATTGTGTCTATGTTTTTATGCATCATATGACTTATATTCTCTTTTCACCATCTTGGTCTGATAAGAAAGGACAGAATAATGCAGTAGACTGTAAGCAGTAACATAAATTGTCAGAATTATCTGAATTCATTAACGTTTAACACTGAATGCCTTTATCCCTTTAATTTTTGAAAATTATTTAAACAAGAATTCCCTTATGTGATCATTTATCTTTAGGCTAACTTACTTGAAGCTGTACAATAGTGTACCTGATATTTTCTATGCCAATGAATTTTTAAAATAAATCATACCAGAAACTAATGGATGTAAGTTTTTATATTCAAATTTTAATTGTTCTATATTTAAAATGAAAAAATCTACAGAGTGATTTTTCATTTAGGGGAGAGTAAAGTTAGCAAAGAGCTTGAGAAATAAAATCTCCCATTAATTAATCGTTTTACCTAGTTCTTCTGTCTACTGAAGGGTAGTCCATTAAGTTTAATCCCCCCATTTTTTTACCAGCTTTATTGAGGTATAATTTACATACCATAAAATTCACCATTGCAAGTGCACAATTTAATGATTTTCAGTAAATTTATAGGGTTGTGCAGCTATTACCACAATCCAATTTAGAACATTTTCAGCACCTCAAAAGAAACCTTGTGCCCATTCGCAGCCACTCTCCTCTCACCTCCAGCCACAGAGAACCAACGCCATGCTTTCTGTCTCTATGAATAGACTTGTTCTGAACATTACACATAAGTGGAATCATACAATATGTCATCTTTTGCATTCAGCATAATATTTTTGAGGTTAATCCATGTTGCAGCATATACAGTAATATGTATTACTATTTTATTCCTTTTTATTACTAACTACATATATACATTGTCCAAATATTTTGTTTATCCATTATTATTTATGAATATTTACATTATTTCCACTGTCTATTTCAAATAATGTTACTATAAAAATCCTGATACAAATCTTTATATGGATATTTGTTGTCATTTTTCTTGGAGACTATGTAAGAATGGAATTGCTGGGTCATGTGGTTGATTTATGTCTAACTTTTAAGAAATTGCCATATTAACTCCCAGATTAATTTTTTAAATGCCTATACCATTTTATATCTTTACCAACAATGTTGAGTATATTTTTTCCATATGGAGCAAATGTGGTATTTTTTGTCTTTTTGAGTATAGTCATTCTAGTGTTTGTGTAGTGGTATCTCATCGTGGTTTTAATTTGCATTTCACTAAGTTAAGCATCGTTTAATGTGCTTATTAGTAATTCTTATGTCCTTAGTGAAATTTCTATTCAAATCTTTTGCCAAATTTTAATTGGGTTGATTGTCTTTTTATTATTCAGGTGTAAATGTCCTTTGTATATTCCAGATAAAAGTCCTTTATCACACATAGGATTTACAAACATTCTTCCCAGTCTGTGACTTGTTCTCTATTTTCATAAATTTGTTTTTTGAAGTAACAAAGTTTTAAACTTTTATTAAACCCAGTTTATGAAATAGGCTTTTGGTGTTATTTCTATATTTTAGTCCAAACCTAGATCATGAAGATTTTTCTCTGTTGTAGTGTAAATTTACAGTTTTAGCTCTTAAATCTAGGTCTGTGATATATTCTGAGTTAATTTTTTGGCATGGATCTAAGTATTTTTTTAATGTGGATATCTAATTATTTCAGAATCATTGGTTGGAAAAAACCATTTCCCCTTGAATTGTCTTAGCACCAATGTCAAAATATTCTATTCATCTATAAGCCTGTCCTTGTGCCAATAACACACTCTTGATTACTATGATTTTATAGTAAGTTTTTTTTTTTTTTTTTTTTTTTTTTTTCCTTGCGTTATGCGGGCCTCTCACTGTTGTGGCCTCTCCCATTTGCGGAGCACAGGCTCCGGACGCGCAGGCTCAATGGCCATGGCTCACGGGCCCAGCCGCTCCGCGGCATGTGGGATCTTCCCGAAACGGGGCACGAACCCGCGTCTCCTGCATCGGCAGGCGGACTCTCAAGCACTGCGCCACCAGGGAAGCCCTATAGTAAGTTTTGAAATAGGCTTAAGTCCTCCAAATTTGTTCCTCTTTTTCAAAATTATTTGGACTATCCTAAGTCTTTGAATTTCCCTGTACATTTTAAATTATCATATCAATTTCTGCAAAATAAAAAGGCTGTTGGTATTTTAACAGGAATTGTGTTGAATTTATAGATCAGTTTGGAATAATGACCATCTTGACAACACTGAGTCTTCTATCTATTAATATGTAATTGTTACCTTTTCTTTAGATATTCAATAATTTCTCTCAACAATAATCTGTAGGTTTCAGCACATATCTTGCACTTCCTTTGTTAAAGCATTCCTATTATTTTTGTGCTATTATAAATGGAATTGCTTTGTTAATTTTATTTTGGATCGCTAATTGATTGCATACAGATGTACAATTAATCTTTGTATATCCATCTTGTATCCAACAGTTTCTTTTTTTAATGGATTCCTTGAGATTATACATAATCATGTCATCTGTGAATAAGAAAGTTTTACTTCTTCCTTTCTAACATGGACACCTGTTTTTTCCTTTCCCTTCCCTCCCTGCTCCTCCCTTTCCCTTCCCTTCTCTTCTTTTTTATTTTTGTTTCATTAGAGCTAGAATATCCAAAAATATAATGTTGGATAGAAGTGCCAAAAGTAGACATCCTTGCCTTCTTTATTTTAGGACAAAAACGTTCAGTTTCCATCACTAAATTCCATGTCAGTTGTAGGTTTTTTGTAGTTATCCTCAACAGGTTGAGGAAACACCCATCTATTGCTAGTTGTTAAGAATTTTTAAATCAATGGGTTGGATTTTACTATATGCTTTCCCTTCATCTCAGGATGACAATGTATTTTTTATACCTTTATTCTGTTAATATGGTATATTAATTGATTCTTAGATTTCTAACCAACCTTTCATTCCTAAGATGAATCCTTCTTGATCATGGTGTATAATTCTTTTTTACATATTGCTTGGTTTAATTTGTTTTGTGTGTGTGTGTGTATGCATGTGTGTGTGTGCATTTGTGTGTGTGAGGATTTTTGTATTAATGTGTATGAGGGATATTGATCTGCAGGTTTCTTGTTATGTTTTGGTCTGGTTTTGGTTATCAGGGTCATACTGGCTTCACTGAATGAAGAAGTGTACTCTGTTTTCTGAAAAATTTATCTTTTAAATATTTAATGGAATCCTCCACTGTAGCTATTTGGATCTGGGCTTTTCTTTGAAGGAAGATTTTAAATTACTAATTCAATATTTAATTACTAATTACTAATTTCATTTGTTATAGGGTTTCAGGTTTTTTAATTTTCTTGTGTAACTTTTGGCAATTTCTGTTTCACACTAGATGTCTATCAATTTTTATCTGTTACCTAATTTGTTGGCATAAAGGTTATGTTATTCTCATGATCATTTTAGTTTCAATGGGATGAATAATAGTGTCCTCTTTTTTATTTTGGTGATTTGTGTCCTCACTCTGTTTTATATTCATCAGTCTAACAAAAGTGACCAACTTTATCGATCTTTCAGAGAACCAAATTTCGTTACATTAAAGTTTTCTAATGTTATTCTGTTTTTCATTGTATTGATATCTTCTCTAGTCTTTATTATCTCTTTTATTCTACTTGCTTTGGGATTAATTTGCTCTTCTTTTTCTAGTTTCTTAAGATGGGAGTTTAGGTAATTGATTTTAGACCTTTTTTTAACTGACATATTCATTTGAAGCTATAAATGTCCATCTGTGCTTTGCTCTAGTTGCATCCCATAAATTTTAGTATGTCATGTTTTGATTTTCTTTCAGTTTGAAATTTTTCTAATTCCCCTTGCAATTTATACTTTGGCTGTCTTATTTCTAATTTAATTTTTGTGGGATCCAGGAAATTTCTTTATGTAATTTCAATTCTGTTTAAATTATTGAGATTTGTTTTATGTAGTAGTACATTATCTCTCCTAGAGAACATTCCACCTGTGTGTGTGGAGGATGTGTAGTCATTTGTTGTTGAGTGGAGCATTCTGTAGTTAGATCAGTGTGGTTGATAGTTTATTCAAATCTACTATATTCTTTTTGATTTTATAATTGTTCTAACAATTATTTTTTTTATTGGGGTATAGTTGCTTTACAATGTTGTGTTAGCTTCTGCTGTACAACGAAGTGAATCAGCTATACGTATACATATATCCCCATCTTCTTGGACCTCCCTCCCACCCCCTGCCCCACATCCCACCCATCTAGGTCATCACAGAGCACAGAGCTGAGCTCCCTGCGCTATACAACAGGTTCCCACTAGCTATCTGCTTAACACATTGTAGTGTATATATGTCAATCCTAATCTCCCAATTCATCACACCCCCTTCCCCCCCCACCGCATGTCCATATGTCCATTCTCTATGTCTTTGTCTCTATTCCTGCCCTGCAAATAGGTTTATCTGTACCATTTTTCTAGATTCCGCATATATGCGTTAATATACAATATTTGTTTTTCTCTTTCTGACTTACTTCATTCAGTATGAAAGACTCTAGGTCCATCCATGTCTCTACAAATGACCCAATTTCATTCCTTTTTATGGCTGAGTAATATTCCATTGTGTATATGTAACA
>NW_006774650.1:562342-572483 GCF_000442215.2 Lipotes vexillifer
TTTTTTTTGCGGTACACGGGCCTCTCACTGTTGTGGCCTCTCCCGTTGCAGAGCACAGCCTCCGGACACACAGGCTCAGCGGCCATGGCTCACGGGCCTAGCTGCTCCGCGGCATGTGGTATCTTCCCGGACTGGGGCATAAACCCATGTCCCCTGTATCAGCAGGCGGACTCTCAACCACTGTGCCACCAGGGAAGCCCTAACACATCTTCTTTATCCATTCATCTGTTGATGAATATTTACATGGCTATCACTTGTTAAAAGTGATTTATTGAAACTTTTGACTATTATCGTTATTTTTTAAATTTTTATTTTATTGGAGTTTTTTTTGAATTTTTGAATTTTATTTTATTTTTTATACAGCAGGTTCTTATTAGTTATCCATTTTATACATATTAGTGTATACATGTCAATCCCAATCTCCGAATTCATCACACCACCACCACCTCTAGCACTTTCCCCCCTTGGTATCCATATGTTTGTTCTCTACATTTGTGTCTCAATTTCTGCCCTGCAAACCAGTTCATCTATACTATTTTTCTAGGTTCCACATATATGCATTAATATATGATATTTGTTTTTCTCTTTCTGACTTACTTCACTCTGTATGACAGTCTCTAGATCCATCCATGTCTTTACAAATGACCCAATTTCATACCTTTTTATGGCTGAGTAATATTCCATTGTGTATATGTAACACATCTTCTTTAGCCATTCATCTGTTGATGGATGTTTAGGTTGCTATCAATTATTAAAAGTGATTTATTGAAACTTTTGACTTGTCTTTTTTTAAAATTTTTTATTTTATTGAAGTACAGTTGATTTGCAATGTTGTGTTAATTTCTGCTTGTACAGCAAAGTGATTCAGTTATACATATACATACATTCTTTTTCATATTCTTTTCCATTATGGTTTATTCCTGGATATTGAATATAGTTCCCTGTGCTATACAGTACTACCTTGTTGTTTATCCATTCTGTATATACTAGCTTGCATCTGCTAACCCTAAACTCCCAATCCATCCCTCCTCACCCCCCTCCCCCTTGGCAACCACAAGTCTGTTCTCTGTATCTGTGAGTCTGTTTCTGTTTTGTAGATAAGTTCATTTGTGTCATTTTAGATTCTACATATAAGTGATATTATCTTTAAATTGTCTATTTATCCTTTCAATTCTATTAGTTTTTACTTCACATATTTTGGGATTCTGTGTGTTATGTGTGCATACTCTTACTTTCAAAGATTTAACCAATCAATATGTATATATATATTAATATTTAGTAATGTCTTCTGAATTTGTTTGATATATGTTTTAATCTTGTTACAAAGATAGAACAAATGAAAATTAGTTTGTTTACTATGACTATACTTTATCCAATGAATAAACTATAAATGTTCATGTAAACCCTCCACTTGACATTTTAATTGCTAATAAACTATGGTCTTTGGCCAAGTTAATATGTCTTAAAATTCCATATACATACCATCTGTGTGCCAAATAGTGTTTTCAATTGGAAGCAACTCAAGAATCATTTGAAAGATTAATTAATGTATTACTTTTTTATATATTGAGTTAAAAAAGTGTGGCATTTCAGGTATGTCTAGAATCAATTCTAATTTGTTCAAATTTTTGTAACTATGTTAATCTCATATTATTTTACTATCATAAAGTCAAGATAGCACAATTAGAATTGGGAACCATATAAAAAGTAAACTTAATGTTACTTTACATTATTAGTACTAGTACAGGCTGTGCAATAGAACTATTCATTTTATCAGCAACTTCAAATGCAGACAAAGGATATCATATTAAAATATTTGCTAAATGATGATTCTTGAAATATTCCTTATTTGAGGAAAAATATAACTCAGCACCACAGAATGAGACCCATTTTAAATTCACTTAAATTCATAAAATGATAGAATGATCTTCTGTAACATAGAAGATAACCAATTGTCTCTATTTCCAATTAAGTCAACAAGCCTAGTTAATTCTTTCTTCCTTGCACATAATGGAGAAATTCCCAGACCTGAAAATGTTGTTGGAATGAGTACAAGCTTCTTGTTATTAGTTTTCTGTCAGTAAGTAAATTATAACTGTTCAATGCTCCCTGTTATGTTTCTTTTTCATTTAAATGAATAAGGTTTATAGTCCTGTTAGTATGCCGTACACTTTGTTCCTATACCTTCAATATTTCTAGAATATAATAAACACAGCATATAAAAAAAGCTAAAAATAATGAAAAACAGTAAATGAAAACAGGGTCCCCATATCATTATTTGCACTTTAAAAATTTTTCCCACAAGCATATTTGCAGTGCACTTTACCCATAATAAATCTGATTAAACATTTTATTTTAATATCCTTCTACTTATATTAGCCATTCAGATGAGTAAAATAGCACAGGGTGTTTTCATGTGAAAAATGAGAAAAATAACTTGCCTGAGTGGAGTAGTGGAGTAGACTCAAGCTTATACACTTTTAGCAACAAGAAGCAAAATTTAGCTTCCTTGAACAATATCATGGATTAATTGACTCATGACTTAAAGTCTAGCAGTGGCTTAGGCTTCAGGCCAATTAAATCAAAGAACTAGATCAGTTGTTAGCAATTTTCTCAACTCTGCCTGTTCTCATGTATTGATTTTATTGTGTTGCATGATCATAAGATGGCTGCTGACAATAACAAGAGCTACATCTTCCTTGTGCACGTCTACTGGAGAGAACAGTTCCTCCTACAATCATGGAAAAAAGGTTATTCACCTTGATTGGACTAATAATATAAACACTTTATTCATTGGGAGGACAGTAAGATGTCATCCCAGATTGGCTTAAGTCTAAGTCGGTGCACCTTATTTAAACATTTGCAAGCAAGGAAGACTTCTGAAATAACACCCCAACAGCATTGCTGCTACCAACATGGCGACAGTGATTATCTGGAGAAGCATTGGGCTGTTATTTGGAAAGGAAGGAAATAGATACAGAGCAGTTAAGAAATATTTTAATAGGGGTTCCCTGGTGGCACAGTGGTTGAGAGTCCACCTGCCAATGCAGGGGGCGCGGGTTCGTGCCCCGGTCTGGGAGGATCCCGCGTGCCATAGAGCGGCTGTGCCCGTGAGCCATGGCCGCTGGGCCTGCGCGTCCGGACCCTGTGCTCTGCAGTGGGAGAGGCCACAGCAGTGAAAGGCCCGCATACTGCAAAAAAAAAAAAAAAAAAAAAAAAAAAAAAAAGAAAAAGAAATAGTTTAATAGTTTGCTTTAATCTTCAAAATTGTTTTATGAAGACCACACCACCTTCCCTACTCCCTACTCTACTTCCATCTTTCTCACTAAACAAGAATGATACCACCACAATCGTATTCCTCTTACTGTATAACCTATTTCAATTTTTAAATTACTATCCGCGTATCAAAATCCCAAAAGCTAGAAATGTGAAAGTCAACTTTTATTTTTGTCTTATTCCACATGACCGATTGGTCACAATTGGTCACTTATCTGCTAAATATTTCTTGAAGTGTCTTCCATTCTAAACTGTTTTCCTTTTTGAGATGGGTACGATTTCTTCATGTACTGCCCATGTATTGCCTAGATTCATGCAACAGCACCATAAATGCTTTTCCTCTGTGTTTTCTGATTTATAATCTCTCTTTGTTAATCTGATTCCTTTTGTAATTTTCCTTTTCATTTAAGTTAAACATACATTAGGTTGAAGTTTTTCATAGTGTGACTTTTATTAACTATTATTGAGTTTATAGCTATATCCCAATTTATACTCCTTATGTTGTTTCTTTGTATACTTTTTTGATCAGTGTTACCAGAGGTGGCCTAAAATAATTTAATTTTTACTTTATTTTAAAAATGTATTACATATTTAACTTTTTCTTTTTACCTTAATACTTTCTTCTTATTTTGGAGGGTTTACTCTGCTAACTTTTTTGAACTTACTAAATTGAAGTCTTAGTTTCCTTTATATGATATATACATTTGAGGCTAAACATAATCCTTTAAATACAACTTTAGCTATATCCCTTAAGTTTTATTATCTGTCATAAATACTTCCCAATATAACTCAACACAAAGATTATTCATAAATTCAAACAATTATTATTTAATAATTTCCTTTCCTGCTTTATACACATTTTTCTTTATTCCACATTTTTGATCCTGTACTATCTCTTCTACCACTACTAGGTTAATCTTTTAAAATTCAAGTTACTTCCCTGGTTAAAAATCCTTCAAGAGTTCTGGATTTGTGTTTACCTGAAAAGATGGGTTACACACATTGAAAATTCCTGTTCTTTCATCAAAGTCATAATTCATGGCAATGAAATGTTTTGAATATGAAAAGAAAAATTTAAACTAGTAAAAGGAAAAGGACTTAGTAAGATTAATTTTCTTTAAACATTTCAGAGGTTTGAAGGTACCGACACTGACATATCTTTAGCTTAAATATGTTTTAAGCACAAAAAAATAGTTCTTGCTAAAGGCTAAGAAGTATTTAGCTATTAAGAAATATATAACTTCATTCTCCCTGTGTACACAAATAACATTTAAGGCAGATTACCTTGATTTACATGAAATAAATCCCTGAGTATTCTGCCCAAAGTATAAATTCTCATCACATTGTAAATGAGTAGTAGAGAAATATTCAGTCTGCTGTATTTTTCAGCAATAGAGAATCTGCCTGAAAATTCTCTTTAAAATGAATTGTTTCTTTATAGTATAGGCTATAATGAGAAAGCAATTTTAAACTTACAAACGTTTATGCTTATTTTTGTTCTCCATCTTGAACTATACAGAACAGAATCCCTCCACAATATCTTCCAGCACTAAGCACGTTGACTGGCTCAGGGGTTCCAAGCATTCTTGATCACATTTCACCATTTGCGGTATTTGGAACCACAAATGCCAATTCTGCTGCAGCTTCTTCATTACAAACACATGTGCAGGAACAAGGAGGAGAAGAAAGAGAGAAAGGCAGAAGTTGAGGAAAGGGAAGAGGACATTCCAATCTGCATGATTACAGATTAATCCAAATCACAGCAGCAGGGCAAAGCTCCCAAACGTTACAGTTGTATACCTGACACTCCCCACCCTATCCTCTCATCACTTTCATGTAGACAATTACACATCAAAGATGCTTCTCGTATTGAACACAAAATTGAATATTATTTTGTTTCATTCTCTACGTATACCCCTTTCAGCTCATAAAAATAAGTGATATATATTTTATTCTGCTTCTTCCACTTAAATCATAATCTCAAAGCACTGCTTCTCATGGATGACCTTTTCTCCCTTTCCTAGAATTCACTGGTATACCCTTACCCACATACAGTCTTCTCCCATCCAAAATATGGACTTCGGACTCTCTACTTCTAATATGAACTAAATGATAATTTTTTGCTATTAGTTTATGAATATAGCAAGATAAGATTTATATCTAAGTTATTGCAATATCTCTTAGAAAAACGTATGCCATTTAGTAATATTGAATCACTTTTCTAACTTTAAAAAGAAATGCTAAATACCTAAGAAGGAGAAAATGTTTGGTGCATATGCAACCTAAGTACCCCCATTATATCAAAACAAATTCAAGCCTTCATCAAATCAATTAACTTATGAGAAATCAAATTGAAAATGCCATAATCAAGTAGGAATTTAAGAGAAGAAAGGTCAAGTTTTTTAAATAAGCAATTTTCCCAAATAATCTTTCCTGAACTTTCATCATGAACAACATAAAAACATCTTTTAGAGGAAAAAAAGATGAAACAGTGTTATATTAGTGTGCAGGAGAGAGAAATGAGGAAATGTTCTGAAGAAAATGTTAGTGAAATGGTTATATAAACTCTAAGACAAAGAAATAAATATTTATATTGCTGCAATCTGTCTCTGGCTGGTTTGTATAATATGTGAACACTTCTGTGTAGGTAGGGACTGTTACCTCCCGGCATGGCTCATTGTTCCATCCTTCTGGAAACAGAAGAAATATACAGACAGACATAAAGTGTTGTTTATCGCCAACATACATAATGCTATAGCATTGTTTTAATTCATATATGCTTCAGAAATATTCACAAAAACATCATAATGCACTTTTATCCCAAATGATAGAATGAAATTCAAGTCAAAATACATATTTTAAAGGGATAGTTCTCTTTTACTAAAATTAGTTATATGAGTTGTCACATTTGCCAAAGATTAATTTCTGAAGTTTATGTTCTCTGTTTTTTAATAGAAGACTGATAGAAACTAAAAATCAGCCCATTTTCCTTCATACCAGTACTATGCCATCTAAATAAGATTTCATAAAATAAAAAGATAGGACGAAGACAGTTCCAATGAAAAAGTAGACCTTAGTGACACATATAAACTTTCCTCTCTCATTCTCTCTCTCTCTATATATATATCTACAGATGGATAGATATAGATATATATGAAACATTACATTCAATTATGGTAAAATACACATACTATAAAATTTACCATTTTAACTATATTAAAGTATAGTATTCAGTAACATTAATTACATTCACAATATTGTGCAACTATCACTCCTATCTAGTTTTAGATATTTCCATTACTCCAAAAGAATACGCTGTACCTATAAGCAAGTACTCTTCATTCTCACCTCTCCCAGTCTTCGGCAACACTAATCTGCTTTCTGTCTCTGAAGATTTTTGCTTATTCTGAATATTTCATATAAATGAAATCATATAATATGTGACCTCTTATGCCTGGCTTCTTTCACTTAGCATAATTTTTCCAAGGTCCATCCAGGTTGGAGCATATATTAGTACTTACTTTCTTTATATGGCTAAATAATATTACATTGTATTGATGTACCAGATTTTGTTTATTCATTTATCAGTCGATGGACATCTGGGTGGTTTCCATCTTTCTTTTGTCTGTTATGAAGCATGCTGATATCAAACATTGAAAAAGAGAATCGTGGTATTCAGTGCTTGTCAGTGTGTGGGGAGAATTATTTAAGTTAAAAGAGTAGAGGAATGATGCTACTGTGCTACAGGAACACAAGAGAGAGATTCCACATCCAAATTTTGGTGGTCAAAGTAGACTGGCAGGTGAAAATGAAATGTATGCTTATACTGGAGGGAGAATTTATACTGGTGAATTTTATATGGTAATGTGGGCTCAGATTTGGGGTATGTATCACAGTCAGCTCAAACTCTTGGGCCATAAGAGAATGGAATTTGAGGGGAATTTATGTAATATTAATATGAGCAAAGAACCTATGTGTGGGAATTGCAAAAGGTCAAAGGACAGGAAGCATGCAGCATGGTAAACCATTTTAGAATATGGACTTCTTCCTAAGAGAAATACATACTCTTCATTCAGCTGAAAGTAGAACTGAAAAAGGCACCACTTGCAATGTAACAATAAGAAAAACCCAGATTATAGCTTTCTTAAATTTATTAAATAACTGAGGTTACAGGGCAACCAAGTATCATGAAACCTAAGAAAAAATCTGTCCTTCCAAAGAGCAATCAGATACGGTCACTGGCTCACCTAAGGCAAAGCACAAGAGGAACAGAGTCAAATTAGGAATTGAGGGAAACTTCTTCAGACTGAATAAGTACCTGCACCTACAGCTAACATTATGCTTAACATTATATTTAATGGTGAAACATTTCTTTCCCACAAACTTTAGGAAGAAGACAGTGATATCTGCCCATGCCCCTCCTGTTCAACACTGTACTAGATTTACTAGCTAGTGCTATAAGTCAAGTAACATAAATAGAAGGCATACAGTTTCTAGAGAAAGAGATAGAAATATCTCTATTTAAAGACAACTTGATTGGTTTTTTTGGTTTGTTTTTTGGGTTTTTTGTTTTGTTTTGTTTTGTTTTTTGCAGTACGCGGGCCTTTCACTGTTGTGGCCTCTCCCGTTGCAGAGCACAGGCTCCGGATGCACAGGCTCAGCGGCCATGGCTCACGGGCCCAGCCGCTCCGCGGCATGTGGGATCTTCCCGGACCAGGGCACGAACCCGTGTCCACTGCATCGGCAGGCAGACTCTCAACCACTGCACCACCAGGGAAGCCCAAACATGATTATTATGCAGAAAATTTTAAAGAATCCACAAAAAGCTACTAGAACTAGTCAGTGAGTCCAGCAAACCCTTAGGATAAAATATTAAAAAGCAACTATATTTCTACAAACTCCTAAGGAAAATTGGAAATGAAACTAAGAAAAACATATCATATACAACAGCAATAAAATCACGAAATAATTCAGTATACATCTAAGAAAATGTGTTCAGTAACTGTATGATTAAAACTACAAAACACTTCACAGATATAGAAAACAAACATATTGTCACCAAAGGACAAATTAGGAGTTTGGGATTAACAGATACACACTATTATATATAAAGTAGATAAACAACAAGAACCTACTGTATAGCACAGGGAACTATATTCAATATCTTATAATAACCTATAAAGGAAAAGAATCTGAAAAAGTATATTATATATAGATATAACTATAGCAACAAGGACATACTGTATGGCACAGGGAACTATACTCAATATTTTGTAATAAGCTATAAGGGAAAAGAATCTGAAAAAAAGGTATATATGTATGTATAACTGAACCACTTTGCTGTACACCTGAAACTAACACAACACTGTAAATCAACTATACTTTAATAAAAGAAAAAAAAGAATAGAGAAAAAAAAGAACCACAAGAGTCAGTCCAACCACCACATGGGTTATCAGTAGGCTGAGACCAGCACACACACAGAAAAACAAAACTACAAAACGCTGATGAAAGAAGTGAAATAAAATCCAATCCATTTAAATAGATACACTGTGTTTATATATTAGAAGTTAACCACATTAGCAGGATCATACACCATGATCAAGTAGAATTTATAACTGGGATCAAGGACGGTACAACATTAGCAAATAAATCAGTGTGATACATCACATTGATAGAATGAAGGATAAAAATTACATCATCTCAATAGATGCAGAAAACGTATACGACAAATTTCAACACCCTTTCATGAGAAAATTCTCAACAAACTAGGAATAGAAGGAAATTATCTCAACATAATAAATTTAATATAAGCCCACAGTTAATAGCATACTCAGTAGTGAAAAGCTATAAGTTTTTCCTCTAATATCAGGAAGAAGGCAAGTATGCCCACTCTTACCTTTTTTTTTTTTTTTTTTTTCTTTTCTTTGGCTACACTTCGTGGTTTGCAGGATCTTAGTTCCCCTACCAGGAATTGAACCCAGGCCCCATCAGTGGAAGCGCCAAGTCCTAACACCTGACCACCAGGGAATTCCCCACTCTTACCACTTCTATTCAAAATAATGTTTGAAGTTCTAGCCAGAGCAATTAGGCAAAATAAATAATAATAAAAGATATCCAAATCAGAAAGAAAGAAATATGTTTGCAGATGACATGACCTTATATGTATCAATAGAAATTTTACATACTTCACCAAAATGCTGTTAGAACAAATAAAAGTTTCAGATTACACAAACAACATACAAAATCATTTGCTTTTCTGTACACTAACAACTAATTATGTAGAAAGGAAATTTAAAAAACAATCCCATTTACAACAGCATCAAAAACTGAAATACTTAGGAATCAACTTAACCAAGGAGGTGAAAGATTTGTACACTGAAAACTACAAAATCTTGATGAAAGAAATTAAACACAAATAAATAGAATGACATCCAATTCTCATGGATTGAAAAACTTCATATTGTTAAAATGCCCATATTATCTAAAGTGATCTACAGATTTAATGCAATCTCCATCAAGACCTCAATGGCATATTTTGTAAAAATAGAAAAAATAATCCTAAAATTCATATGGAACCACAAAAGACCCCAAATATCAAAGCAATATTGAGAAAAAAAGAACAAAACTGGAAGCATCACACTTCCTGATTTCAAAAGATATTGCAGGGCTTCCCTGGTGGCGCAGTGGTTGGGAGTCTGCCTGCTGATGCAGCGGACACGGGTTCGTGCTCTGGTCTGGGAAGGTCCCACATGCCGCGGAGCGGCTAGGCCTGTGATCCATGGCCGCTGAGCCTGCGCGTCCGGAGCCTGTGCTCTGCAACGGGAGAGGCCACAGCAGTGAGAGGCCCGTGTACCACAAAAAAAA
>NW_006774650.1:572637-592479 GCF_000442215.2 Lipotes vexillifer
AAAAAAAAAAAAAAAAAAAAAAAAAAAAAAAAGATATTGCAGAGCCACAGTATTAAAACATCATGGTACTGGCATAAAAAGAGACATGTAGACCAATGGAACAGAATAGAGAGCTCAAAAATAAACATATATGTTTAACAGATACACACTGTTATATATTCACATTTCTCTGACCCAAGAGTAAATAATTGACCCATAACTGGCCAATAATTGATGTAATTTTCATTAATTTGTCAGATTTTATAGGGATTTACCCTGTGACAAGCAGCTTTTAGGTATTTCATATTCAGTGGTATATATAATAATAAAGACAAAGCCACCAATCTCACAAGAGTGTATATTCAAATGTAAAATCTGTGTGTTCTATACTTCTAGCCTTATATTCAGGGATAGTGTTATGCCTCATTCTAGGCAAATCAGAAAAACCTGGTTCCTTACAAAACTATTTTATACTCTTGTTTCCAGAATTCCTAGGGAAGTGGTGAGGCCTTTTATGAGATGGAGGTACTGCCTTTATTATCCTAGTCCCTATCTCAGCCTTATCTTTAATTTTCTCAGAGAGCTTCTTATTTAAAAGAAGCAGCACTTTACATTTGTAGATAACAAGATGCACCAAGGGACCAGTCCCAAATGAAGAATTCTTTCTTATGAAATGAGACATACTGAAGTACAGAGAAAATCTTAGGATATGTTTGAAAGCAGATACCCAGATCAAGGAATAAATGATAAATATCCTCAAATGCACATATATTTTTAAGTATAATAAAATATGAAGAATGTTTTTCTTTTCATTTAGGATCTTGAAATCATATGTCTAGGAAATGAGGAGGGTATTCAAATGTTAAGTCACTTCCTAAGGAAAGGGTCATTCCTGAGTAATTTTTCCCATTGAGTGTAATAAATATGATAAAAGTCATCAGGCTTATCACGGGGCAGTTTTCTTTGGTATGATGGAAAATGGAATATTTGTGAAGTAGAAAAAGGAAATTTTTATTTTGGGGAGGGAAAGCTTAAATTATATTGGAAACAGCAGTAAGATATTTAAGTTTATGGTTTTATTGTCTTCAGTTAAAATGGGTGACCTGAAATATCCTATATCATTTACCAGAGAAAGGAATATAACACAGCACTTAAAATGTTTCCTGAATTAATAGGAAGGCTTTGCAAAGAAAGCCAGAATTATTACACACAGTAAAATTGTTATTAAAGATTGACATGCAAGGTAGCATTTCTGTTGTGTGTTTAAGGTTGATTATTAAGAGGTCATGTATACGTATACAAAGGAAAATGAAAAACATGATTAAAAACAGTCTTTGCATATTAGGATTAAAATGTTTCTTTTAGATATTAGAAACCTTTTGAAATAATTATCTTAATAGTTTCTCATCCAAATTTTAAAATAATTCATTTTTTTCTGGGCTCTAGTTAATTTTGAATGTATTTTGGATACACCAAAATAGCAACCATTGTCGTTGCACCAATCCATCTAATATCCAGAGTAGCTGTCAGCATTTCTTATTTGGTGATTTGCCATTTGAGAAAATGCAGCACAAACAGAAAATGCAATTTCATGACATTTGCAAAGAGTTCAAACTATACAATTATTTTCAGCTTTGATAATTTTGTTTGTTAAAACATCTTTTCTGTACTAAGTTAACTTTTAATTTTATTTGTCTAATTAAATTACTTGAAATTCTCAGCACTTGCAGTGCAGGAATAAGAAGCTCGCTGTGCTAAAAGTTGGTTTCTATTTATGCTCAGAGAAACTAGATAAATTGTGCTGAGTTTATTTTTTCTTCTTCACAAGAATTATTCTTTTTCTCTTATGCTCTGCTACCTATATTTCTTTCCTGTGATATTTGATCTGAAAAGTTAAGTTTCTCATTGAAACCTGGAAGAATATACACATTTATACCTGCTTCCTCCAAAACTCAACAAATAAGACAATAAAAAGGAATTTTAAGCCATAAATCCACAAGGATCAAAAACAAAACAGACACACACAAAAGTGACAATAACAGAAGAAACATTTGGAAGCTTGAAAGCAAAGACTCAAAATATACTGGGATTGTAGACCTTTGAAATATCTACTAAGTGAGCTTCTCTGGTGTGCTGGGAAGGTAGTTAGAGATGGTGCAGTGTATTAGTTAGGAGGGAAGCCATAATGTCTGAATTCAGATCCTGGTTCCACTACTTGCTATGTGACCTCAGACAGAACTGATTTTCCTCTTGTGTTTCTCAGTTTTCTGAACTGTAGCCTGAAGCCAGCTAAAGTGGTACCTACTTCACAGGGCTGTTTTCAGTATTAAATTAGCTAACTTAATTACTTTATACAGTGTCTGGAGTGTTGTTATCTCTCAAGGTGCTGCCAGACTAGAGTTCCCATCCCACCCCATGGACTTACTCAGCTGCCACTCTGCATTCAAGCCTCAACCTTTCTGCACATTTGCACAGCTGTTCCCAAATCCACTGATTGATAGAATATGACACTTGCAAGCTTCCCTGGACACTCACCAGCAAACTTCATGAAGGTGTGGTAATCCAGTCTAGCATGTTGAGTTGGATCAGGATGCACTACATGCTCAGGGCTGTGGACAGAGGAAATGGACCTCTGTTACACATACTATAGAGTTATAAAGGCCTTAGGCAGTATTGATGTCTAAATACACAGGATTTGAAACAGATCTGAGGCCAAATAGTGATCCTATCTATCTATGTGGCTTTAGGGAAGCTCCTTAATCTCCCTATCCATACAGATACCTAATGTCCCACATGGAGTTAATACCTAACGTATAGTTGTACTATAAAGCACCTAGTACGTAGCTTGGCATATAGTAGACACTCATAAAGAACAGCTAAAACAGTGGTTAAAAAATTTTAAAAACTCTTAAGTATTTCTCAAATACTCTTCAAGTATGTCTGCTATGGCTTAACTGTGTGACTAACAATTTTCCAGTGATATAAAGCTACTTTCCAATGGTATGATCCCCATGTCCTTATCCAGAGAAAGTGATTCATTGTCTCTCAGGCATAGTGGGTGTCTCTATGGCACCCACTGTGTGTATATAACAAACACTAATTTCATCTATACTTATAAATGCCAGATTATGGTGCTGATAGTCATAAAACCATGAGCCAGTTTTGTTATTTCTTCAATTGCACTTCTTACACTGGAGGAGGTGCTTGGGCTATAATAACATCATACATAGATAACTTTAATAAATGAAAGATTCTGCCAATAATTTAAATGTTTTGCTATTGGTCTTTAAATCTGGTCCAAATATTTGAAGGAAGAAATATATAGAAATGTATGCATATTTCATTCTGGAAGCAGAATAGATAAAAAAGCAAAACAAAACTTTTTAATTGGTGGTACTGAGATCAAGTGAATTAAATGCACCTTTTTTCTTTTTTGTATTGAAATATAGTTCACATACAATATTATAATAGTTTCAGGTGTTCAACATTGTGATTCAACATTTATATACGCTATAAATTGATATGTCTAGTAAGTCTAGTAAACCATCTGTCACCATACAAATTATTGTACCATTATTGACTATATTCCCTATGCTGTACATTACATCCCCAGGACTTACTTATTTTATAAATGGACGTTTGTAATTCTTACTCCCTTTTATCGATTTCACCCAACCCTCTATCCCCTGTTCTCTGGTGACCACCAGTTTGTTCTTTGTATCTATGAGTCTGTTTCTGTTTTGTTATGTTTATTTGTTTGTATTGTTTTTAAAATTCCAAATATAATTGAAATCATATTGTATTTGTCTTTCTCTGTCTGACATTTCATTTAGCATAATACCTCTAGGTCCATACATGTTGTCGCAAATGAAAAGATTTCGTTGTTTATATGACTGAGTAGCTCTGCATTGTGAATATATACCACATCTTCTTTATCCATTCATCTATTGAAAGGCACTTAGGTTGCTTCCATATCTTGGCTATTGTAAATAATGCTGCGATGAACATAGGTGTGCATATATCTTTTTCAATTAGTGTTTTTGTTTTCTTCAGATAAATACCAAGGAGTGGAATTGATGGATCATATGGTAGTTCTATTTTTGATATTTTGAGACACCTCCATACTGTTTTCCATAGTGGCTGCAGCAATTTGTGTCCCCACCTACAGTGCACAGTGGTTTCCTTTTCTCCACATCCTTTTCAACATCCTTTTTTTTTCCTTGTCTTTTAATAATATTCATTCTGGGAATTCCCTGGTGGTCCAATGGTTAGGACTCAGTGCTCTCACTGCCATGGCCTGGGTTCAATCCCTGGTCGGGGAACTAGGATCCTGGTAGCCACGTGGTGTGGCCAATATATATATATATATATGTAATAGTAGCCATTCTGACAGGTATGAGGTGATATCTCACTGTGGTTTTTATTTGCATTTCCCTGATAACTAGAGATGTTGAGTGTGTTTTCATGTGTCTGTTGATTACCTGCATGTGTTCCTTGGACAAATGTCTCTTCAAGTCCTCTGCCCATTTTTAAATCAGGTTGTTTGTTTTTTGATGTTGAGTTATATGAGTTATTTATATATTTTGGATATTAAGCCCTTATCAGGTATATTGTTTGCATATATCTTCCATTCAGTAGGTGGCCTTTTCATTTTGTTGATGGTTTCTTTTGCTGTGCAAAAGATTTTTAGTTTGATATAGTCCCATTTGTTTATTTTTGCTCCTCCCTTCCCTAAGGAGACAGATCCAAAAAAATATTGCTGTGACCAATGTCAAAGAGTACACTGCCTATATTTTCTTCCAGGAGTTTTATGGTTCATGTCTTACATTTAAATCTTTAATCTATTTTTAATTTATTTTTGTACATGGTGTAACAGAATGGTCCAATTTCGTTCTTTTTCATGTAACTGCCCTGCTTCCCAACACCATTTATTGAAGAGACTATCATTTCTCCACTGTATATTCCTGGCTCCTTTTTTGTAAATTAATTGACCATTTAAGCATGCATTTATTTCTGGGCTCTGTCCATTGATCTATGTCCGTTTTTGTGTCAGTACCATACAGTTTTGATTACTATAGACATGCAGAATAGTTTGAAATCAGGGAGCATGGTACCTCCAGTTTCTTCTTTCTCAAGATTGCTTTGGCTATTCAGGGTCTTTTGTGGCTCCATACAAATTTTAAGACTGTCTGCTCTAGTTCCTTGAAAACTACCATTGGATTTTTGATAGGGATTGCATTGAATCTGTAGATTGCTTTGAATAGTATGATCATTTTAACAATATTCTTTGAATCCATGAGTATGCCGTATCACTGAATTTATTTGTGTCATCTCAATTTCATTTTTCAAGTTCTTATAGTTTTCAGAATACAGGTCTTTCACCTCCTTTCTTAAATTTATTACTGGGTATTTTATTCTTTTTGATACAATTATAAATAGATTGCTTTTTAAATTTCTTTTTCTGATAGTTTGTTTTTAGTGTCTGGAAATGCAACAGATTTCTGTATATTGATTTTGTATCCTGCAAGTTCATTGAATTCATTTACTCATTTATTAGTTCTAATAGGTTTTTTTCATGGAGTCTTTATGTTTTATATATACAGCATCATGTCATCTGAAAATGGTGACCATTTTACTTCTTCCTTTCCAGTTTGATTCCTTTTATTTCTTTGTTTTGTCTGATTGCTGAGACTGGGATTTCCAATGCTATGTTGAATAAAAGTGGTGAGAATAAATATTCTTGTCTTGTTCCTGATCTTAGAGGAAAAGCTTTCAGCTTTTCACCATTGAGTGTTATCTTAGCTGTGTGTTTATCATATATGACCCTCATTATATTGAGGTATATTCCCTCTATACCCTCTTTATTGAGAGTTTTTACCCTAAATGGATATTGAATTTGTCAAATGCTCTTTCTGAATCTGAGATGATCATGTGATTTTTATCCTTCATTTTCTTAATGTGGTGACTTATATTGATTGATTTGCAGATATTGAAGCATCCTGCATCTCTGGAGTGAATCCCACTTCATCATGGTGTATGATCCTTTGAATGTATTTGTTGAATTTGGTTAGGTAATATTTTATTGAGGCTTTTATATCCATGTCCATCAGTGATATTGGCCTGTAAATTATTTTGTGTGTGGTGTCTTTGGTTTTGGTATTAGGGTGATGCTGGGTTCATAGGATAAGTTCAGAAGTGTTCCTTCCTCTTGAATTTTCTGGAATAGTTTGAGAAGGATAGGTATTAACTCTTCTTTAAATGTTTGGTAGAATTCAACTGTTAAACCATCTGGTCCTAGACTTTTTGTTTGTTGTCATTTTTTGATTACTGATTAATTAGCCTGTTCATATTTTCTATTTCTTACTGATTTAGTTTCGGGAGAGTGTACATTTCTAGGAATTTGTCCATTTCTTCTATATTGTCCATGTTATTGGTATTTAATTGTTTAAAGTAGTCTCTTATGAGACTACTTTATGGTTGGAACTTCTTCATTTCTGACTTTTACTTATCTGAGCCCTCTCTCTTGTTTTTTGATAAGTCTGGCTAAAGGTTTATCAATTTTGCTTATCTTTTCAAAAAACCCACTCTTAGTTTCATTGATCTTTTCCATTGTTTTTTATTCTCTACTTCATTTATTTCTGCTCTGATCTTTATTATTTCTTTCCTTTTACTAACTTGGGGTTGTATTTGTTTTTCTTTTTCTAGTTCATTTAGGTGTAAGTTCAGGTTATTTACTTGAGATATTTATTGTTTGCTGAGGTAGGCTTGTATTGCTATAAACTTTCCTCTTAGAACTGCTTTTGCCACATCCCATAGATTTTGGATCATTGTTTTCATTTTTACTTGTCTCCAAGTATTTTTTAATCTCCTCTTTGATTTCTTCAGTGAACACTTTGGTTGTTTATTAGCCTTTTGTACCCTAAGTCTTTTGATTGGAACATTTAGTCCATTTACCTTTAAAGTAGTTATTGATAGGTATGTGCTTATTGCCATTTCATTAATTGTTTTCTGATTGTTTTTGTAGTTCTTCTCTGTTCCTTTCTTCTTGTTCTCTTCCCTGGTGATGATAATTTTCTTCAGTGTTATGTTTGTATTCCTTTCTATTTATGTTTTGTGTATCTGTTACATGTTTCTGGTTTGTGGTATCTGGGTGGTAAGTGACTGGGAAGATGTCACCCAGGCCCATGCCAGAACTCTAGCTTGTGTCCTTTCTATAGGCAGAGGAGCCATCTGCCCAGACAAGTGCCCCACCAGTTACCCAGGAGCCTCTGTCACTGCCTCCCCACCACCCCTCCCACAGTTCATTCCCACAATCAACCTTCTCTGCTTGGTTGCTCTCAGCCTGGCCCTGCTCATGTTCTCATTGTTGCTCTGGTGCATCTGGTGGCCGTGCCACAAGAAGGTTGAGTGACCCCTGCCTGCACAGCCCTATGTCCCAGGCCCTCACCAACCCCCAGCAGGCCCAGGAACATGCCTACCCCATGATCCTGCCTGTGGGCAGGTTCCCATCAGCTCCAGGGTCCTCAGACAAGCGAAGAAGGCACACACTCGGCCCTTTTATCCTGGGCATAGTTACAGCCTGGGCTTCTAAAGGGCCATCTGCCTCATGCTTTCACAGGGAGATGGGCTATGGGGAGAAGGGACATCAGATCCCCTGAGACCAGGGATGCCTCATATCAGGTTTCTGGAGCACTCAGGTGGACCAAGGCTGGAGGACGCCTCTGCTGTTGGGGGAAGAAGAGGCGTCTGCAGGGCCACTGATGGCCCAAAGGGAGAAGGATGCTGGCCAAGAAGATGCATGACCTTGGGGGCAGCTGTGCTCTGCAAATCTCTAGTGCCTTACATCATTCCTTCATCAGTCATTACTAAGTCACCAGCATGTGCTGGGCCCCACACTGGGCACAGAGGGGCAGAGCTACCAGCCTTGCCCACAGGAGCTCACAGGACTCATCTTTATTGGAGTCTGGTGTCTGGTATTGGTACCTGGGGAGCTGGACAAAGTAGGCAAGTTGGGTATAGCTGGCCCTCAGGGGATGCCAGGGTGGAGTACATGGTGTTAGCTAGATTGATGGAGATTCACAGAAATGGCATCTACCAACATCAGGACAGCTGGGAAGAAGAAGAGGAAACAAAATTATACCCACCAGCACTTCCATCCCCAGAGGAAGTTCCACCAGGTCCCTGCCCCTCCAGCACATGCCCTAAAATTCATCAGTCACTGTCGCGTATGAGGTAGGTGCTTTTCAAGCTGCTGCCTCTATGCTGGAACTTGAAGTAAGTGAGTTTGTGTGAGAGCCCTTTAAGAGCAGAGTCTTGGGTTCCCACTATCTTCTGCCTCTCCTGGACATAAGCCCTGCTGATTTTCAAAGCCAGACATTATGGGTGCTCATCTGCCCAGTGCAGGTCCCCCTGGCTTGGGACCAGATGTAGGGCTCAGACCCCTTGCTCCTCAGAGCAGCCCTCCACGATTGTAATATCCTTGCTGCTTGTGGGTCATTGCACCGGGGGTATGGGTTCTGACTGGAACATGTCTCTGCTCCTCCTGACCATTTTGATGTGGCCTTTTCTTTATATCCTTAGTTGTAGAAAATCTGTTCTGCTAGTCTTCAGGTTGTTCTCAGATAAAGTTGCTCTGCATGTCTTTGTAGTTCTGTGGGAGCAGGTGAGCACAGGGTCTTCCTACTTCACCATCTTGATCCACCCCTCTAATGCAGCTTTTTTAAAGAATAAATTTCTTTTAATCAGAGGTACAATTTAAATACTGCTTATTATTATTTTTCTTATTGTATAAGAAATATATTGTTCAAAATCAAAAGAATAACATAAACATTAATCATAACCCCAATACCTGAAATAACTTTTTTTTAACATCTTTATTGGATTATAATTGCTTTACAATGGTGTGTTAGTTTATGCTGTATAACAAAGTGAATCAGTTACACATATACATATGTTCCCATATATCTTCCCTCTTGGGTCTCCCTTCCACCCTCCGTATCCCACCCCTCTAGGTGGTCACAAAGCACTGAACTGATTCCAGGTTCTATGCGGCTGCTTCCCACTAGCTATCTATTTTACATTTGGTAGTGTATATATGTCCATGCCACTCTCTCACTTTGTCACAGCTTACCATTCCCCCTCCCCATATCCTCAAGTCCATTCTCTAGTAGGTCTGTGTCTTTATTCCCATCTTGCCCCTACGTTCTTCATAACCATGTTTTATCCCCCCTTAGATTCTACATATATGTGTTAGCATACGGTACTTGTTTTTCTCTTTCTGACTTACTTCACTCTGTATGACAGGCTCTAGGTCCATCCACCTCACTACAAATAACTCAATTTCATTTCTTTTTATGGCTGAGTAATATTCCATTGTATATATGTGCCACATCTTCTTTATCCATTCATCTGTCGATGGACACTTAGCCTGCTTCAATGTACATATTGTAAATAGAGCTGCAATGAACATCTTGGTACATGACCCTTTTTGAATTATGGTTTTCTCAGGGTATATGCTCAGTACTGGGATTGCTGGGTCGTATGGTAGTTCTATTTGTAGTTTTTAAGGAACCTCCATACTGTTCTCCATAGTGGCTGTATCAATTTACATTCCCACCAACAGTGCAATAGGGTTCCCTTTTCTCCATACCCTCTCCACCATTTATTGTTCGTAGATTTTTTAATGATGGCCATTCTGACTGGTGTGAGATGATATCTCATTGTAGTTTTGATTTGCATTTCTCTAATGATTAATGATGTTGAGCATTCTTTCATGTGTTTGTTGGCAGTCTGTATATCTTCTTTGGAGAAATGTCTATTTAGGTCTTCTGCCCATTTTTGGATTGGGTGGTTTGTTTTTTTGATATTGAGCTGCTTGTAAATTTTGGAGATTAATCCTTTGTCAGTTGCTTCATTTGCAAATATTTTCTCCCATTCTGAGGGCTGTCTTTTGGTCTTGTTTATGGTTTCCTTTGCTGTGCAAGAGCTTTTCCGTTTCATTAGGTCCCATTTCTTTATTTTTGTTTTTATTTCCATTTCTCTAGGAGGTGGGTCAAACAGGATCTTGCTGTGATTTATGTCATAGAGTGTTCTGCCTATGTTTTCCTCAAAGGGGTTTGATAGTGTCTGGCCTTACATTTAGGTCTTTAATCCATTTTGAGTTTATTTTTGTGTATGGTGTTAGGGAGTGTTCTAATTTTATACTTTTACATATAGCTGTCCAGTTTTCCCAGCACCACTTATTGAAGAGGCTGTCCTTTCTCCACTGTATACTCTTGCCTCCTTTATCAAAGATAAGGTGACCATATGTGCGTGGGTTTATCTCTGGGCTTTCTATCCTGTTCCATTGATCTATCTTTCTGTTTTTGTTCCAGTACCATACTGTCTTGATTACTGTAGCTTTGTAGTATAGTCTGAATTCAGGGAGCCTGATGCCTCCAGCTCCGTTTTTCATTCTCAAGATTGCTTTTGCTATTCGGTGTCTTTTGTGTTTCCATAAATATTGTGAAATATTTTGTTCTTGTTCTGTGAAAAATGCCAGTGGTAGTTTGATAGGGATTGCATTGAATCTGTAGATTGCTTTGGGTAGTATAGTCATTTACACCAAGTTGATTCCTCCACTCCAAGAACATGGTATATCTCTCCATCTATTCGTATCCTCTTTAATTTCTTTCATCAGTGTCTTATAATTTTCTGCATAGAGGTCTTTTGTCTCCTTAGGTAGGTTTATTCCTAGATATTTTATTCATTGTGTTGCAATGGTACATGAGAGTGTTTTCTTAATTTCACTTTCAGATTTTTCTTCATTAGTGTATAGGAATGCCAGAGATTTCTTTGCATTAATTTTGTATCCTGCTACTTTACCAAATTGATTGATTAGCTCTAGTAGTTTTCTGGTAGTATCTTTAGGATTCTCTATGCATAGTATCATGTCATCTGCAAACAGGGACAGCTTTACTTCTTTTCCTATTTGGATTCCATTTATTTCTTTCTCATCTGTGATTGCTGTGGCTAAAACTTCCAAAAATATGTTGAATAATAGTGGTGAGAGTGGGCAACCTTGTCTTTTTCCTGATCTTAGTGGAAATGCTTTCCGTTTTTCACCATTGAGGACGATGTTGGCTGTAGGTTTGTCATATATGGCCTTTATTAGGTTGAGGAAAGTTCCCTCTATGCCTAATTTATGCAGGGTTTTTATCATAATTAGTGTTGAATTTTGTCAAAAGCTTTCTCTGCATCGATTGAGATGATCATATGGTTTTTCTCCTTCAATTTGTTAATATGGTGATCACATTGATTAATTTGTGTATATTGAAGAATCCTTGCATTCCTGGAATAAACCCCACTTGATCATGGTGTATGATCCTTTTAATGTGCTGTTGGATTCTGCTTGCTAGTATTTTGTTGAGGAATTTTGCATCTATGTTCATCAGTGCTATTGGTCTGTAATTTTCTTTCTTTGTGACATCTTTGTCTGGTTTTGGTATCAGGGTGATGGTGGCCTCGTAGAATGAGTTTGGGAGTGTTCCTCTCTCTGATATATTCTGGAAGAGTTTGAGAAGGATAGGTGTTAGCTCTTCTCTAAATGTTTGATAGAATTTGCCTGTGAAGCCATCTGGTCCTGGGCTTTTGTTTGTTGGAAGATTTTTAATCACAGTTTCAATTTCAGTGCTGTTCATATTTTCTATTTCTTCCTGGTTCAGTCTCAGAATATTGTTCATTTCTAAGAATTTGTCCATTTCTTCCAGGTTGTCCATTTTATTGGCATAGTGTTGCTTGTAGTAATCTCTCATGATCCTTTGTATTTCTGCAGTGTCAGTTGTTAATTCTCCTTTTTCATTTCTAATTCTTTTGATTTGAGTCTTGTCACTTTTCTTGAAGAGTCTGGCTAATGGTTTATCAATTTTCTTTATCTTCTCAAAGAATCAGCTTTTAGTTTTATTGATCTTTGCTATCGCTTCCTTCATTTCTTTTTCATTTATTTCTGATCTGCTATTTATGATTTCTTCTGCTAACTTTGGGGTTTTTTTGTTCTTTCTCTGATTGCTTTAGGTGCAAGGTTAGGTTGTTTATTCGAGATGTTTCCTGTTTCTTAAGGTAGGATTGTATTGCTATAAACTTCCCTCTTAGAACTGCTTGTGCTGCATCCCATACGTTTTGTTTCGTCGTGTTTTCATTGTCATTTGTTCCTAGGTATTTTTTGATTTCCTCTTTGATTTCTTCAGTGATCTCTTGGTTATTGGGTAGTGTATTGTTTAGCCTCCATGTATTTGTATTTTTTACAGATTTTTTCCTGTAATTGACATCTACTCTCAGAGTGTTGTGGTCGGAAAAGATACTTGATATGGTTTCAATTTTCTTAAATTTACCAAGGCTTGATTTGTGACCCAAGATATGATCTATCCTGGAGAATGTTCCATGAGCACTTGAGAAGAATGTGTATTCTGTTGTTTTTGGATGGAATGTCCTATAAATATCACTTATGTCCATCTTGTTTAATCTATCATTTAAAGCTTGTGTTTCCTTATTTATTTTCATTTTGGATGATCTGTCCATTGGTGAAAATGGGATGTTAAAGTCCCCTACTATGATTGTGTTACTGTCGATTTCCCCTTTTATGGCTGTTAGTATTTGCCTTATGTATTGAGGTGCTCCTATGTTGGGTGCATAAATATTTACAATTGTTATATCTTCTTCTTGGATCAGTTCCTTGATCATTATGTACCATCCTTCTCTGTCTCTTGTAATAGTCTTTATTTTAAAGTCTATTTTGTCTGATGTGAGAATTGCTACTCCAGCTTTCTTTTGGTTTCCATTTGCATGGAATATTATTTTCCATCCTCTCACTTTCAGTCTGTATGTGTTCCTATGTCTGAAATGGGTGTATTGTAGGCAGCATACATACGGGTCTTGTTTTAGTATCCATTCAGCCAGTCTATGTCTTTTGGTTGGAGCGTTTAGTCCATTTACATTTAAGGTAATTATCGATATGTATGTTCCTATTCCCATTTTCTTAATTGTTTTGGGTTTGTTATTGTAGGTCTTTTCTTCCTCTGTGTTTCCTGCCTAGAGAAGTTTCTTTAGCATTTGTTATAAAGCTGGCTTGGTGGTGCTGAATTCTCTTAGCTTTTGCTTGTCTGTAAAGGTTTTAATTTCTCCATCAAATCTGAATGAGATCCTTGCTGGGTAGAGTAATCTTGGTTGTAGGTTTTTCTCCTTCATCACTTTAAATATGTCCTGCCACTCCCTTCTGGCTTGTAGAGTTTCTGCTGAAAGATCAGCTGTTTACCTTATGGGGATTCCCTTATGTGTTACTTGTTGTTTTTCCCTTGCTACTTTTAATATTTTTTTTTGTATTTAATTTTTGATAGTTTGATTAATATGTGTCTTGGTGTGTTTCTCCTTGGCTTTATCCTATATGGGACTCTCTGTGCTTCCTGGACTTGATTAACTGTTTCCGTTCCCATATTAGGGAAGTTTTCAACTATAATCTCTTCAAATATTTTCTCAGTCCCTTTCTTTTTCTCTTCTTCTTCTGCAATGCCTATAATTCAAATGTTGGTGTGTTTAAGATTGTCCCAGAGGTCTCTGAGACTGTCCTCCATTCTTTTCATTCTTTTTTCTTTATTCTGCTCTGCAGTATTTATTTCCACCATTTTATCTTCCAGGTCACTTATGCATTCTTCTGCCTTAGTTATTCTGCTATTGATCCCTTCTAGAGAATTTTTATTTTCATTTATTGTGTTGTTCATCATTGTTTGTTTGCTCTTTAGTTCTTCGAGGTCTTTGTTAAATGTTTCTTATATTTTCTCTATGCTATTTCCAAATTTTGGATCATCTTTACTATCATTATTCTGAATTCTTTTTCAGGTAGACTGCCTATTTCCTCTTCATTTGTTAGGTCTGGTGGGTTTTTACCTTTCTCCTTCACATGTGTGTGTTTTTCTGTCTTCTCATTTTGCTTAACTTACTGTGTTTGGGGTCTCCTTTTTGTATGCTGCAGGTTCGTAGTTCCCATTCTTTTTGGTGTCTGTCCCCAGTAGCTAAGTTTGGTTTAGTGTGTTGTGTAGGCTTCCTGGTGGAGGTGACTGGTGCCTGTGTTCTGGTGGATAAGGCTGGATCTTGTCTTTCTGGTGGGCCGGTCCACAGCTGGTGGGGCGTTGTGGGATGTCTGTGGCCTTATGATTTTAGGTAGCCTCTCTGCTAATGGATGGGGTTGTGTTCCTGTCTTGCTAGTAGTTTGGCATAGGGTGTCCCGCACTGTAGCTTGCTCGTTGTTGAGTGAAGCTGGGTCTTGGCATTGAGATGGAGATCTCTGGGAGATTTTCGCCGTTTGATATTATGTGGAGCTGGGAGGTCTCTTGTGGACCAGTGTCCTGAAGTTGGCTTTCCCACCTCAAAGGCACAGCACTGACTCCTGGCTGGAGCACCAAGAGCCTTTCATCCACATGGCTCAGAATAAAAGGGAGAAAAAATAGAAAGAAAGAAAGAAAGAGGATAAAATAAAGTTAAATAAAATAAAATAGTGTTATTAAAATAAAAAATAATTATTATGAAAAAAATTTTTTAAAGTAACAAAAGAACAAAAAAAAAACCCCCAAAAACAGACAGACAGAACCCTAGGACAAATGGTAAAAGCAAAGCTGTACAGACAAAATCTCACACAGAAGCATACACATACACACTCACAAAAAGAGAAAAAGGGGGAAAAATTATATATCTTTCCTCCCAAAGTCCACCTCTTCAATTTGGGATGATTCGTTGTCTATTCAGGTATTCCACTGATGCAGGGTACATCCAGTTGTTTGTGGAGCTTTAATCCGCTGCTCCTGAGGCTGCTGGGAGAAATTTCCTTTTCTCTTCTTTGTTCACACAGCTCCCGGGTTTCAGCTTTGGATTTGGACCCACCTCTGCATGTAGGTTGCCTGAGGGCGTCTGTTCTTCACTCAGACAGGACGGGGTTAAAGGAGCAGCTGATTCGGGGGCTCTGGCTCACTCAGGCCGGGGAGAGGGAGGGGTAGGGAATTCAGGGCAAGCCTGCGGCGCCAGAGGCCAGCATGATGGTGTACCAGCCTGAGGCGTGCCGTGCATTCTCCCGGGTAAGTTGTCCCTGGATCCCGGGACCCTGGCAGTGGCGGGCTGCACAGGCTCCCGGAAGGGAGGTTTGGACAGTGACCTGGGCATGCTCACAGGCTTCTTGGTGGCGGCAGCAGCAAGCCTTAGCCTCTCATGCCCGTCTCTGGGTTCCAGGCTGTTAGCCGCAGCTCGCGCCTGTCTCTGGAGCTCCTTTAAGCAGCGTTCTTAATCCCTTCTCCTCGCGCACCAGGAAACAAAGAGGGAAGAAAAAGTCACTTGCCTCTTCGGCAGCTCCAGACTTTCCCTGACTCCCTCCCGGCTAGCTGTGGCACACTAGCCCCATTCAGGCTGTGTTTACTCAGCCAACCCCAGTCCTCTCTCTGGGATCTGACGGAAGCCCGAGCCTCAGCTCCCAGCCCCTGCCCGCCCCGGCGGGTGAGCAGACTAGCTTCTCGGGCTGGTGAGTGCTGGTCGGCACCAATCCTCTGTGTGGGAATCTCTCCGCTTTGCCCTCCACACCCCTGTTGCTGTGCTCTCCTCCGTGGCCACGAAGCTTCCCCACTCCGCCATCCACAGTCTACACCCACGAAGCAGCTTCCTAGTGTGTGGAAACCTTTCCTCCTTCACAGCACCCTCCCACTGGTGCAAGTTCCGTCCCTATCCTTTCATCTCTGTTTTTTCTTTTCTCTTTTGCCCTACCCAGGTACATTGGGAGTTTCTTGCCTTTTGGGAGGTCTGAGGTATTCTGCCAGCGTTCAGTGGGTGTTCTGTAGGAGTTGTTCCACATGTAGATGTATTTCTGATGTATCTGTGGGGAGGAAGGTGATCTACGCGTCTTACTCTTCCGCCATCTTTCTGGGATATCCTGAAATAACTATTGTCAATCATTTGGCAAGTTTCTTTTGGTATTTTTCTTTGTAAATGCTTTATAATTTTAGAGTTTCAAATAGAGTTATACTATATATGCTGTTTACATCTCACTTTGTTTCACTTGGTATTATAATTAGAGGAGTTCCACAGTTTAGTAAATAATGTTCAAAAACATGACTGCATAAAAACCCATTATACGATTGCATCATAATTTATGTATTATTAGAATGTGCCTTTATTGCTAATAAGAATAATTGTTGAATTAGTTAGAACTACTAGTTGTGAATCTTGGAAACCTATCCCAAGCTAGCTTAGAGAAAAGGGTAATTTATCCAGCGAATACTGGTGTACATTGTGTAAATGAAAGAAGAATTGAAAATCCAAAGCACAGGAAGATGCAGCAATCTCTCATGAATAAATGGGATGAGGAACTCATTCTTCAAGGCCCTTTCTTCCTCCCTCTCCTTCTCTCTGTCTCTCTCACACACACTCTGTTTATATATATGTGTGAGTGAGTGTGAGTGATCTGCCCCCTCTGCTTTTATTTTTTCAATTTCAGTTGCTTCTTTCGATGTATAAACTTCATTTTCTTGGAATGCACACTGTCTTCCACCAAGAAAATGGCTATTGACAACAGCCAAGCCATACTTCTCACTGTCATACACTGATACAAACACATATGCACAAATGTGCACATCTGTGTGTACACACACACACCCCTCAACTCCTTTTATTCAGTTCTAATTCAAAGTACAAGTGAAGGGTTGTAATTGATCTGGCTTCAGTCAGTTAACAACCTCTAGACCAGGGACTGGCATTCTGTAATAACAAGTAGACCCACAGAATTTACGTGGATGTGAATGACCATAACAATTTCTAGAAGTAAGTTGTGCTCTACAGATCACTGTATAGACAACAATTACTTATTGGAATGTGCATCCATGTACATATGTCTTTTTGCACATCTATGAAATATTTTGTGATAAATGTCAAAAACTGGAAAAACGGTTCAAAAGGGAAAGAAAATATTTAAGGCCTTTGATATATATCCCCATTTGTACCTAAAGAAATTGCTTATCAATTCAATATCCCTGTAAAATGGGTTTAACTGAAATCTCACTAATGTCATCTTATTATATTTTAGTAGATGATATGCATATATCATGTTGTTTACATTACAAAAATACCACAAGTCAAAATACTTAATCTGGTTTATCCATTCATTAACTATGTGACCATGGACAGATTATTTATCTCTCTTAGCATCAATTTCCTATGAATAAATGTTTTAAACTGTATAAGGCCTAGTTTTCTGTCATTTACTGAGTACTTAATGAAAAAAAACCTGAATACATTGAAAGAATTCCTTAACAGTTATGAACGTGGCTGTTTTCTATAATTATACACCTGTTATCTTTGAATATTTCTCAGGAACCTTAATCTGTCTACTAATCTGGTGACGAGATCTTTTGCCTCAACCTACTCTTCACAAACATCTTCCAGATCTGTGCTTTCTAATCCCTATTGTCCCTCACTACAGTTCCAGAGATATTTTAAGACTGAAACTTTAAAATCATTTATATGGTATAAGTGGAAAGATACCTTTTTTTCTTTTTTTTGGTAGCATTTCTTACATATTTTTTCAAACATCTTTATTGGAGTATAATTGCTTTACAATGGTGTGTTAGTTTCTGTTTTATAACAAAGTGAATCAGTTATACATATACATATGTCCACATATCTCTTCCCTCTTGTGTCTCCCACCCTCCCTATCCCACCCGTCTAGGTGGTCACAAAGCACCGATCTGATCTCACTGTGCTATGCGGCTGCTTCCCACTAGCTATCTATTTTATGTTTGGTAGTGTATATATGTCCATGAATACCTTTATTTATGAAGGAAATACTTTGGTTTGACAGACAGTGAGGAGACTGAGAATTAAGAGGAGATTAAGAAATCAAGAAACAAATGAGGTAAATATTGTGTCAACTACAGACATTGGTTAGGTATTATTCCATCAGGTGACATGTAAAGAATTAGAGAAGTAGATGAGCAATATTAATTACAAGGAGTCAAATACCTTGGTTAGTAGAAAAGAAAGCATACTTTCTAATCCAGCATATAATAACTTTTCTAAGATAGATTCATTTACTATTTTATATGTTAAATTACATTGTCATTGAACTATGACACTGAGAATTATATGAAACATTGAAATCCATATCAAACCATTATTCATGCATTAGAATAAATACCTTTTTTCATTGAAGAACTTGCATGAATTTTGAGTCTATTCTGACATAAGATGTACATAGGGATTTTTCTCTCAAAAATATTCATGTATTTTAATCAAATGATCACTAATGTCTTTGCATAATGAGTCAAGGATATATCCTTGACTGTAAATCTAATGGCAATACATTGCTTCTGTTCGTTTGTGATGCTGCTTACGTATAAGCAATAAATATTTGAATTAACATTGCTTGCATCTACTAAAAGAAAAAAATGCCAAAATATTATTCTAATGGTTATAAAAATATAAAAGTTTTATGATTTGCTGAATATCAAAATAATTTTGCTGCTTAAACTGAAGGAGGAACTTGTGAGGTCTATGAGTAGGAGTGGGCTTGATTAAAGAGAGACAGTCTATGATTGGTGCCATACAAAGTCACATTTCCTTCAAACAGTTTACTGTGGATGGTAATTTACATAAATGTACAGTTATTTCATGAGACGTTGTTTGCATAGCTATTTTATACTAATATATTTGTACACCTCTGTAAGCCTAATCTCCATTAAGTTTGATTACAGTACACATTGTGTTCCTTTAATTTCCTTTGGTAAGAAACACCTGGTTGAAATTTCTGTTGTTTCTCAAACCCCTTAATAAATATACTATCCATGGACCCTTGAATCAAACATTTGCTGTGCATTACTCTAAATTTAATGTCGGACAAGCAACGTAAAATTACTGAGCAGAAGTCATGTTATTGAATTTTTCCTTCACTTTTTGAGGAAATCAAGGAATGATATTTCACTGTTGTTTCCTTCATGATCTGTTGTTTCCTTCATAAAAGTGTATTTTATTATATCACAATTGACCTTCTCATAACCCAGCATTTCTCAGAGTGCTGTTTATCATTTGGTTTTATAAGTGAGAATGCATGCCATGACATTTATACACCTTCTGGAAGAATTTACCATTTAAGCAGTACAATCTCATGTGTTGTATACTAACAGTAGTATTTGCTTTTTTTTTTTTTTTTTTTTTTTTTTTGTGTTTTTCGGGCCTCTCACTGCTGTGGCCTCTCCCATTTGCGGAGCACAGGCCCCGGACGCGCAGGCCCAGCGGCCATGGCTCACGGGCCCAGCCGCTCCGCGGCACGCGGGATCCTCCCGAAACGGGGCACGAACCCGCGCCTCCTGCCTCGGCAGGCGGACTCCCAAGCACTGCGCCACCAGGGAAGCCCTGCTTTTTAAGAGAAAACATTTAGATTGTTATGCAATTTCCAGTTTTCCAGTACATTATCGTCCTCAGACATGAAAGCTGTGGTTTAGAAATGTTTATTTTTCAGCCAAATAGAATCTAGCTAATGCAGATGTTTTATACTCCATAAAGTAATTTAGGGAATCACTTAACAAACATATTTTCATCAGCGTTACAATTCAAACCATTTCATGGCAGTTGCATTTACAATTCAATTCCCATTAAAACAGCCTCCCAAGCTACAAATCACTGGTCTGCTAAGTACTACCTGAATGTGCCAATAGTTCCACTAAATGTGCTGTGTGGTTTGTTGCAGGAAACCAGGTTCTCCTCTGTACTTCAGAACTTTGCAAATACCAGGATTATGACTGTTTGTGTTTCACTTTTTGTCTTTTATTAAGAGTGGAAGAAAGAAAAAGTCTGAGGGAAAGA
>NW_006774650.1:592511-638340 GCF_000442215.2 Lipotes vexillifer
GGGAAAGAGAAACATGGAGTTGCCTAAAGCCACATGAAATTGCCAGAAATACAATCAAAAGAAGGAAAAATAAGTTTTTGTGGCCATCCTATCACTAAGACTCTTTTTTGCTAAGCTTTCCTGTAGTCTCCCTCAGAACTGCCAACAAAATTCTCTTACATTTTCCCACTCAAAGGTAGATATTATTCTTTCCAAACTCATCCTTTACTCAGTTATTTATATTATTCCACTCCATAAATTATCATTTGTCTATACAAGGACACTATAAGACTGATAGGAAAATCTCTGGAAGATAGTCCCACCAGTGCTGTCTCTTTGCAAAGGACCAATCATATGCTTATAAAAACAAAAAGTAAATTAAACAGTCATAAACATATTTATTGAGTACCATTGTCTGTAGAATATTAACTATTTAAAAAGAAATGCCATTTTGAGCTGTCTATTGTAGAATTAGAAATTAACCTTGAACAATGGTAAATTAGCCCTTCCTCTTATAATAAAGTATTCTAATTACTAGATTATTAATTAAACCAGACTCAGTACCTGACATTCTACTCACCAGAAAGAATTAACACTCTTCCACAAAGTGATTGTCCAATTTTGGTGATAATTAGCACATAGCAGAATCAGATTTCTCTTTAAGATATGATTTATTCTACTTTATTTGATTCTGGGGGTCATGAAAGGAGCATTTAATGTCCCTAAAAGCCAGTCTGTTAACTTCAGTCACTAAATTACTATCCATCCTGCACATTCTGTTTTGTTTTTTTTTTTTCTGTAGCTGTTTCTTGTTGATTTGGTTTCCCATAAGCCATCATATAGAACTGCATAGTATAAACCTGTCAGTTTTTCACTATATGTTATGCAGAGAGTTTCTGAAAATTTTCCCATGAAAATACTTCTTTCAGCCTGTGTTTTCAACAAGAGATATTACCCTTCATCTCTAGTGGCTGAATTATTTGAAGCTGATAAGTCACCTAATAGTTCTCAACTCCCCAAAGCACCTCCATTATGGGAAACTACTTCTGGACTGTCATTTAGTTTGTGAAATATGAAATGCTGCCATGTGGTTGCTTCTCAGAATATCTAAGAGAAGAAAATACAAATGCCAATTGCTCACTAGCTAGAAATCTTAAAAGGATGAACTTACAGTGTTCATGTTAAATTTCTCAAGAGTGATCTCACTTCAACTTATAGAGCTTGCAATCATCTGTTTATATTGTGCTTTAACATTCCAAAACTTAGTTATTAGAAATGAAATGCAGTTAAAATGTTTTTTCTACTATCTTTTTATGTTATAAACTAAATATCATAGGAAGTAAACAAAATAATAAATCTAGGGGAAAAAGTAATAATTGTGGCAATATAAATTTGGTTTTGGGCCTCACCAAACAGTTTAGAAGGCTGACAAATTTCTCCATTTATTCAAGACCCACACTGGTGGTAGGAAGGTATTATTAAATAAACATGTTCACATAGAAGAGAAAAATTTAGAGCAAATAAATAGAGCATTCGGTACATAATTTATTATTTAAAATCTAGGAATAAAGTGAAAAGCATTTCAATTTGTATTCTAGGCTAATGTTATATTTTCTGAGTAAATTTATGTTGCTTACAATCAATATTTGCTTGCATACTTTAGTAGCCATAAACATTTTCTCATCGTATTACTGTGTTCTGTCTGATCAAGTTTTGGGCCGTTATTTGTGTTGTTGTAGGTAAGAGATAGAGAAAAGTATTAAAAGAAGCTCCAAAATGATAATTCACTAATTTAATCTAAAAAAGATCTGGTAAGGGCAGTTAAAAGAAAGGGGTAAAGAAATATAGAAATGGGCTCAATTTTAAGAGAGAATAAAGAGGAATGATTTGCAAGACTAAGAAATAGCCATTTTGCCACATGAGGTGGTAACAGCCAATGGGAAGATAGCATTAGAGTAGCTGTGTTTCATTAATGTGATTTTCCTTTATCAATTTTTTGACATAATTCAGAAAAGATTTAAAATACTTTACAATGGATTTTAGTGTTTAACAGGGTTTTTACTCAAATGTGACATTGTACTGATTTTAGCTGTTAGGCAGATTGGCTTTTATGCCCACTGCATATGTTAGTAGAAATCTGTCTTGGAATGGTGGGAGGATATAAGTCAACATTGTAAGGATGACAGCTTACACTGCTACTGAGTATACTGTAGGGATTCCATTAGGTTATTAAATTCTAATGGGTCTGTAAATCTATTTATATAGGGGTAAAAGTAATCTTAACTTTATTCTAGAAAATAGGTTGTTATTTTGAGAGAGAGAGGAGAGAGAGAATTATAAATTCATGCAATAAAAAAATTAAATTTCTTTGAATATCTCAGAATACTTTAAAATCCACTGATTTTGATTCTAAAATAATATAACACTTGCCTAGAGAAAATAGACAAATTCATGTAGATAGGTAAGTTTTACTTTGGTTTTTGTTTTTGCTTTTGCTTTAGTGAAATCTTAAAAGGGAAGTCACTATTAATTGCTTTTGTGTAGAAATGCTGTTCTTAACTCTTGAAGAATAAGTTATGTTTTCAGGTATTTTAAGATAAAATAAAAGGTGTTATAACCATCCTACCTATCAGTATATGTTATGCTGAAGTAACAGACTATCCTACAATTTCAGTGGCTTAAGTCAACAAATATTTATAATTTGTTCATGCTGCCTGTCCATCACAGATCACTGGGTGGAGGCAGGAGGTGGGGATGTTCTGCTCATTGTAGTCACTCAGGAACCCAGGCTAGAGTTTTCATTTTAGCATATCCTTTCATGATGACTGCAGCAAGGAAAGAAGACAGGGTGGATTTTCCTTTTGCTCTTAACACTTCTAACTCCATGTGACCAGCATATGGCATTGTCCAAAGCAAATATATTGACAATACTTAATTTCAAGGGGACTGGTAATTGAAACCCTACATAATACCCAGATGGGGGCAGAACCAGGACTATTCGGTGAACTGTATCATTTATATATCCTTAAAAAAATAAAAAAGATGTCTTTTCTATAGAACTCTGTAATAGCATATAGAGCTACAGGCCAAATAAAAAGTCTGAATTTTATTAAGAAAGGAATTTTAGTGAAAAGCGTAGAAACCAGGTGAAAATTACAGTTTCAAATGCCAGAAGAGGAAACCTCCTCTTCCCTCCCATAGGACATGTAATAAAACCTCAGTAACAGTGCCCAAAGGGTCCCATGTATGCTGTGTAGATTCAAACATTTTTGATGGTACTAATATATTTTCAGGTCATTAAAGGTCAGCTTAGTAAGAAAAGAGATTTATTTGAGAATAAATGTGCTATCATGAGTAAATCAAATTTTCTCTAGTGAGGAATGACTAAGTCAGTGTTTCATTTTATTTTATATTCTCACCTCTATTTTTATGCATTTCTAATTTAGGAATCTCAAAGATTCCTCCTCACTGACCTATTTTCATACCTATTCCCGTTAAACCATGGTGATATTTTCAGCAGCATCTTGTAGACTGTATTCTTTTCCTTCATAACTTCTCTTCTTACCATACTTGTTTTTTTTGTTTTTTGCGGTACGCGGGCCTTTCACTGTTGTGGCCTCTCCCGTTGCAGAGCACAGGCTCCGGATGCACAGGCTCTGCGGCCATGGCTCACGGGCCCAGCTGCTCCGCGGCATGTGGGATCTTCCCGGACCGGGGCACGAACCCGTGTCCCCTGCATCGGCAGGCAGACTCTCAACCACTGCGCCACCAGGGGAGGGGAGCCCCTACCATACTTGTTTACCTCAGGCATTTGATTATCCTGTCTTATGATCTTATATGATCTTGTCCATATGATCTTATAAGCATATGATCCTATAAGCTTCATATGTCCATATGATCTTATAAGCAATATTTTCTCTTCCCCTCTTGCTCCTGTTGTTAAATAGTCTATTTTCCTTTCACAAAGATTTTACACACTCAGTCCACTCCATGTTGCTGTTGATGTTGCCAACCTCTGCCATTCTTCTGTTCCCTTTCCTTCCCTGTTCTTATTTTGAGCCTTGGATTCTGATGTTTGAATTAATTAAGAACTCCTATAGTAGAAAAGATGTATCTAGAATTCTCTTCCTGTGTTATTGCCTACAGCAATAGAGTAAGTGTGTATTTTTACTCTATGAAATGACTGGTTTTCCAGCAGTGCCTCTGTGAGAATTATTCTCCAGACAGTAAAACAAGCACCATGATATGATATGTATCAGAATGGGGCATCTCCAGCATCTTCCTAAACCTCACCTGAGGTGACTGGAATAAGTCTTGATAGGAAGCTTAAAACATAGTAACACCTGACTGCACATTCAATGTGTTTAGAAGTTTATTTCTTCTGTCGGTGTTAATTAAAAGATTAGGGCAACATACTAAAGGACACCATCCCTGATAACCATGGTTTTCTTATACTGCTTGAACATAAATGAATGAGATTCTAGTGAAGAAACTGGAAGGAAAGCTAGCAAAGATGATAAACTAGTTCACCTTTCTATGGGGAAGAAAGAGACAGCAGAGGGTTATCTGATTATAGAAAGAAAGGGCTGGAGAGGAACTCAATTATCAATAGATTCAACATATTCATTGTGCATAGGAAGAAAACAAGACTTAGAGTTAAGCAAAAGTACAGATTGCACCCTTAGTTGTATTAGTTTACAGGGGCTGCTGTAACAAAGTACCACAAACTGGGGGGCTTAAACCAGAGAAATGGCTTGTCCTTCCATTCTAGAGACTAGAAGTCCAAGATCAAGGTGTTGACAGTTTCCATTGATATAAATCAGGCGACAGTTCCAGCTGCCCTTGATAAAGTTCTTAGGTAATCAGTCAGGCAGGAGCAGTCGTACAAAAACTATGAAATGAGCTAAGCTTTTCTGCTCTATTCACAAGCTACATTCTTTTCTCTTTTAATGAAGATACATTAAAACAATTTTCTAATAAGATATATCTGAATGTGTACATGTTGGCATAGAGCCGAAAGGTACTGAGGGGCTAAATTTTGTCAAGAAAATTGTTATTCCCTGACCATGAAATCTCTTCAGACTGCTCTACATTAAAATGGAGCAATCTTTCTTTAAAATAGCTATCAAGAGTAAGGGGAGGTGAAATAATATATCCTGTACCAACTCTCTGAGAAAAATGGTTCTACTTTGTCTATCAATTCAGCTCAAGGGAATGGTTTGATGTTATTTCCACTATAGCAGTCTATCACAAAGATCATCAGATCTGAAAGAACTTAGCTAAAGAAGCTGAAACAAGGTGCCTTCTTGTAGTCGAAAAATACATTTTCGTGGACATAAGAATCAAAGAGCTTCCTTCTCTGGTGTAAACTCTCTCCCAAAAGGTATCAAGCCATTCCAGCACCTGAGAAATTTTAGTAATTTTTACAACTTATAATATGCCTGAATTTTGAACTAATTCCTTCTATGTAATGATGCTTTTCTGAATTTTTCCTAGTATGTATGGAACATCGCAGGGATGTAATAATATATTTTTGTGTAAATTACTTCTGTGAAATTAGAAAATAATACTAGCGGGAGATAAGCAAATCTCTACTATCCACATATTTTGTTTCAGAAATAATTATATATATATGAGAGGGAAGTACGTATCTCTGACTTTAACAGGGAGATGGATAATTTCCTCCCTATAGCTCTCACCATTTTGCTGCACCAACTTATAGTGCTCAACCATCATGCAAGTGTGAGAGTGAAGGGGGACCTCATCTACACACTTTTATTTTTGTTCTTTCCACCCAGCACATTTCCTCTTTGGTCACCAAATTAGCCTGTTAGTAGCTACCATCTTGCCATTAGGTAAAGTCCCCAGTGTCATATAAAAGATATTTTCCATTATGCACTAAGCTTTTCTTGAGTGTCTTTCTGGAATCACTTTCTAATATTTTCATTCTGTCTCACTGAGCTCAATTGGGCAACATATGTGTAGGAAAGATTTTTCTCTTGTCTCTTTGCATTGAAAATTTTGCTCTTTTTCCTTTGTTTCCACTATCTATATTCCACTGTTAGTGTTTTAGTTTTCTTTTTTTCTTTTTTAATCTCTCATCTCAGGCCAAACCCCTCCTTTTCCAAAGCCCAGCTCCTGAACCTGACCTCAGCTCGGGCTCAGGTGCTTCTGCTTGCCCGAGAGGGTGTTATAGGTGGTGGTGTGCTGGAGCAGCTAAGTTGGGCTTGTGAGAGCCAGATGTGTGTATTTTTCCCAACTCTGTGTTCAGTGACTTCAATTCAGTAGCTTAGAATTGGCCATGGTGGGAGTGCTCACATCAGACATATTGGCAAACGCTACAGATCAGAGCTTTTGCTCTCATTGAGGGCTAATAGGGTTATGAAGTTTCAACTATTAGTTCTGGGCTCCGTGTTTCTACATTTTCTAGTTCCCTGGGTCGAACATGGCAACCCTAGTGACTTTCATCATCCTGCAACCCTGCCTTACTTGCAGGCTTAGACTATTATGAATATACAGTACTTTTATTATATCAAGTGCATGTTTGGGGGGATATATCTGAAAAATAAATTCTGAGAAAATGGGTTACTGGGTTAAAAGATACATAAAATAAACATTTTTAATTTTGATAGATAATGCCTAATTGTTCTTTATTTCAAGATTTGAACTTCTGCTAATAGTGCAGAAAAGAGCATGTTTATTTCGCCACATTCTCACAAGGAATTGGTGTTTCCAACATTATTTAACTATTCTGAGAAAAAATATTCTTTTGGTTTTTATTTCTTTCACTACATGTTATATTGACTTTTCTTAGGCATCAATATTTCTTGGAGATTTTATATTTATTTGTTAACACTGTTTTTTATTTAGCATTTCCTTTTGCTTAGAGTTTCATCTCTCTGCTTATATTATCTATGCATTCTTGCATATTGTTCACTTTTTCCATTGGAGCCCTTGCCATATTAATTATAGTTATTTTACCTCCCTAGTCTGATAATTCCAATATCTCTGCCACAACTGAATCTGATTCTGATGCTTGTTTTTTTTTCTTCAGACTGTGTTTTTTGCCTTTTAGCATGCCTTGTCATTTTTTGTTGAAAGCCAAGCATGATGTATCAGGTAAAAGGATTTGAGGTAAATTGGCCTTTAGTGTGAGGTTTATCTGTCCAGGAGTTAGGCTATATTTACTGTTTGCTGTAGGTGTCAGAGGCTAAATGTCCTCTAGTGTTCTTGTTTTTGTCTCTTCTGTTGTCTTTAGGTTTCCCTAATGGCTTTTTTTTTTTAATGTTGATATACTCTTTTTTTAAAATTTTTATTGGGGTATAGCTGATTTACAATGTTGTGTTAGTTTCAGATGTACAGAAAAGTGAATCTGTTACACAAATACATAAATCCACTCTTTTTTAGATTCTTTTCCCATATAGACCATTACAGAATATTGAGTAGTGTTCCCTGTGCTATACAGTAGGTCCTTATTAGTTACCTATTTTATATATTGTAGTATGTATGTGTCAATCCCAATCTTCCAATTTGTCCCTCCCCCCCATTACCCACTGGTAACCATAAGTTTATTTTCTACATTTGTAACTCTCTGTTTTGTAGATAAGTTCATTTGTAGCCTTTTTTTCAGATTCTACATATAAGCAATATCATATGATATTTGTCTTTCTCTGACTTCACTTAGTATGACAATCTCTCTTGAAATAGGAATGAGCCTTGCAGTTCTTTCAGCTGTAACCCCTCGTAATTATATAGGATCCCAATTAATGTGATGGTGAGGTGTGGGGGAGAGGAAGCATCTATAATTCCATAAATAGGTTTCATTCTTTGAATGAACCCGTGCCCCTGGGCTGTGACCTGCACTCGTGCTTCTTACTTTTTTGTCTTCCCCACCTTGGGTGGGAAGGCTAACGGGGGCTGGAGTTGGGTGCTTCTCTTCTCGTTGGTCAGTTAGGCTCTGGTAAAATCAAACTGGCCAGGCTCTGGTAAAATAGTTTCCTTTAGGGACAGACATTTGTTAAGAAGAACAGAAGCTCTGGACATATTTCAAAACTGGTACTTCTCCCCTTCCCCTGCCAGAAGCATGAGGGGACTTTTCTCCACTTTTCACAATGAGAACCTGGTGAGATTTCTAGAGGTAAAACTCATGAAAGTGTGGCAGTCCATTTAAGGTTCCTACTGATACTGTCTCCAGCTTTGGGCATCTGCTCCCTGTGTAAGTTGTGATTCTCTGTGTTCACCTGTCTCTCCAGTTTTCAGGGCAGCAGTTTTCCCTGTGACCCCAATTCTCTGACAAATTAAAGAAAAATTGTTGATTTTCAGGTTTTTTTCAGCTTTTATCCTGTTATGAGGATGGATGAAAGTGATGCCTTCCAAACTTTACATGTCATACCAGCCCATTTTATATTTACTCTTTTCAGAAAACTGTTTAATTGTCAGCATGTTTAAAATTATTAAAACATTATGAACCCTATTTCACTTCTCCATTGGGAAAGAAACTTTAGGGTACAGCTTAGAGGCTAGGAAATCAGACATAAATTGCATATCCCATGACTAAGCAGTGCATTTTTGCACCAAGACCTTAGGAACATAATTAACCTATATTTGCATCAGTTCTTCTTCCACAAAAAAGAAATAATAACTTTCCTATAACATATAGGTGATTGTATGTTCTTTTATTTGATAAATACTAGTTATCTAGACTGGAGGTTGGCAAACTACGATCTGTGGTCGAAATCCAGCTCACTACCTCTTTTGATGATTAAAGTTGCCTTTCTAACAGATGGTCAGGTGATGCTGATGCTGCCGGTCCAGGAACCAGCCTTTGAGAACCACTGATCTAAGCTATTCTTCAAAAGAACTATACCTACCCTAAGAAGTTGAAGCTTATATCTACTTCCTTTTCCCTGAGCTCAGATGAACTTGTTTTGTTTTGAGTCTATTTTCTCATGAAAGAAAAAAGAATCTCTAAACTCAGGAACAGAGCTGAGAGTAGAAAGCCTAACATGACCTCACCTGAAATCTCTCTAGTTTAGCCCTTGTCTCCACCTGTGTAAGCCATTAAACATTCCCAGCTCCCCCTTCCTCCATCTCCTCCACGGGTGGTGTCCCAGGCAGCGTCTCCAACCATCATGCAGCCTCCTAGAATCAGATGCTTTTACATTCTCCTCACTGTGGTAAGAGTAAATCTTTTGTGATATTGACCTGGGAATTTATAGGTAATGTTAAACTGAAAGCTAGAGGAGCTCTGTGTGTGAAAGGAGGAGTTAAACAGTTTTCTACTGGGAGGGTTTTCTTTCTGACGGAGTCCAAAGTATCATACTATGACTTAGACAGACGTTGTAGTTGGATTGACTTAGTTGAAAGTGTACACAGTTGTAGGTATTGGTTTTAGGGATTATGGGCTGATCCTGTCACTGCATTTAAAATGAAAGAAAAACACATTTTAAATGATCAGCTTTACCTACACTTTTTGTTCATAGTAGAGTTATTTAGATTTTTAAATGGTGTACAATAGGTGACATCAATTATAGCTTTTAATCAGGCTTCTTAAAATTTCCATGAATTGAATTACGTAATTATCTGTCGTTCACTTGCTGTATACTAGAAACAGAAATATCAACAAAAAAATTGGTAAGAGGCTTTTTTGTTTTGATACATTTATATAAAGGCAGAATAAACTTAGTATATAAATAATACAAGAAATAATAAGTAAATTACCATATAAATAATACAGTGCAGACGTAGATAAATGTTCTTAAAATATATAAATGTATGAACCATCAAAGAAGAGGAGAAACACCTGTGGCCAAGGGCAGTCTAGCCAGTTACTTTGAGAATGTAATGTTGGCCATGGGTCTTGAACAATGGCAGTATTTCCACAGGTGGACCTGTTGGATGAGGGCATTTAAGTTAATAGAAAGAGCATGAGCAAAATCAAGAAGTCAAAGTTTGAACTATTTAGGATGGTAGGCAATATTGTTTGGCTGTAGATACATAGGGGAGAAATAAGTGATGAAACTAATACATGTAGATTTTGTGGAATATGTACTTAATCTGGGTTGGGATAAGTAGCAGTTTTTGAGCAGGAAAAGATTTGTTCAGAAATAAAGTACAAGTTGGCAAAGCTGGCAATGAGTTTTGTGCTCTGTGGGGATAAATCCGAAAATAAGATTATGAGTATCTGAAATAGGGTAGCGGAAGTTATAAAAAATGTGGGAGGGCTTCCCTGGTGGCACAGTGGTTGAGAGTCTGCCTGCTAATGCAGGGGACACGGGTTCGAGCCCTGGTCTGGGAGGATCCCACATGCCGCGGAGCAACTGGGCCCGTGAGCCACAACTACTGAGCCTGCGCATCTGGAGCCTGTGCTCCGCAACAAGAGAGGCCGCCATAGTGAGAGGCCCGCGCACCGCGATGAAGAGTGGCCCCCGCTTGCCACAGCTAGAGAAAGCCCTGGCACAGAAACAAAGATGCAACACAGCAAAAATTAATTAATTAATTAATTAACTCCTACCCCCAACATCTTCTTTAAAAGAAAAGGGGAAATTCAGTGCCATATTCATGGAATATTTAAATATGTACATATATATATATATCTGGTTATAGAGTCAGAGGTTTAATATATAAGATTTCAGGTATGTATACAATCATATAGTTAGAAAAAATGCTTGGAAAAAAACAAAGTAAACAGTTTGGTCTTTTTTCTATATTGCTGACATATGGTAGAAACATGGACATATGTATGCTGAAGTATTAACAAGGAGGTTCTCTGGGAGGTGATATCAGGAGTGATGTTTCTTTTTCCTTTTTGATATTTTCTGAAAGAATAGGTGAGTTGTATTATAAATACCTTGAAGTTTATATTTTTGAACCACATGTGTACTCAACTGAAATTCTTTGTTAATCTAGGCTATTTATTTGAAAGTCCTCTTTAGTGTGTGGTGGACTATTTGTTAGGTTAAAGGAAGTATGACAGCACAGTAATATTGACTACTCATTCATTAACATTATTTGAGTCACTTTTCTTACTTTATAATACCATGCTAACTGAAATCCAGTATATGCATTTTTCCCACTTAGTATTGTTATTTATTGTGGAAATTAGTAAATGTCCCCTGGGACACAAATATGAAATGTATTAAGGATAAAGATGTTAAGACATATTACATTTAGGAGGATTCCGTTTTATGTTTTAAGGCAAATGGAACTTGTTACAATGCTATGAATATTTCATTTTAGTTAAGCATCATATAAAAACAACATTATTGGGCTTCCCTGGTGGCGCAGTGGTTGAGAATCCGCCTGCTGATGCAGGGCACACGGGTTCGTGCCCCGGTCTGGGAGGATCCCACATGCTGCGGAGCGTCTGGGCCCGTGAGCCATGATCGCTGGACCTGCGCATCCGGAGCCTGTGTTCCGCAGCGGGAGAGGCCATGGCAGTGAGAGGCCCACATACCACAAAACAACAAAAAACAAAAAACAACATTATCATGCTTGAATGCCAAAAAAAAGCATTCTTACGTAGTACTTGGCATTTATTAGTTCACACAGGAAAAGTGGGGGAGATAAAGCATGGTAGTGACGGTTGTAACTGTTTTGGAGATTATGGTGATTCTATTTACATTTTATTCAATTTTTCTACATTTTCAAGCATTCCTTAAAAAGCATAAAACATACATTTCTAAAATAGTGTAAAAAATTCTTAGAAAGTGTAATGTTTAATTTTATGTGTCAATTTGACTAGGCTAAGGAATGCCCAGATTGCTAGTAAAATATTATTTCTGAGTGTGTCTGTGAAAGTGTTTCTGGAAGAGATTAGCATTTGAACTGGTGAATTGAGTAAAGCAGATGGCCTTCTGCAATGTGGGCAGCATTCAGTCCAGTGAGGGCCCAAATAGAACAAAAAGGCAGAGGAAAGGCTAATTTGTTGTCTCTACTTGGCTGAGGCCCATCTTCTCCTGCCCTCAGACATCATTCGTGCCCCTAATTCTCAGGTTTTCAGCCTCCAGCCAGGACTTAACACCATTAGCCCCCCATTCTTAGGACTTCAGACTCAGGCTGAATTAAACTACTAGCTTTCCAGGTTCTCCAGAAACAGATCATGAGGACGTTTTGGCCTTCACAACAATGTGAGCCAATCCCTATGATAAACAGACAGACACAGTTAGATAAACAGATCGATCAATCCTCCCTCACTCTCTCCTTCCCTTTCTTCCATTCTGTTTCTCTGGAGAACCCTAATACAGGGTTAATCATGCAGGTGGTAGCCATAGTACTATATTTTTATAAAGTTAATAAATTTGAATAGGTAGAAACTTAAGGCTCTAACTTCTGATGCTTATTTCAAATATGTGATTCATTTATTTACTTACTTAATGAAACAAACCTACATACATACATACCGCAACCTGAACTGCTGGTATGAATTGAGTGTGTGATTGATTATAGGATCTGGATAATATGTCATCCCTATTCTAGAATACCATACAATATTAGAGACCTATACATTCACAAGCAAAAAATGATGGTAAAATCTGCTAAGTGTTTAATACAGAAGTATACAAAGTTCTGGGGTAAAACAGGGTAGAAAACACCCATTACTTCCCAGGGAGGTAGAGGTTAACATATCAGAAGAAGGGATATTTGAACTGAGTAATTAAAGGTTTGAAAGGGGCATAGGAGTGTAGAACAAATACAAAAAGAAGAAAAATTGTGCAAGAGAGACATTAAAGAGTATGATATACTCCATGAATAAGGAGACATACATCATGACCAGGACATATCATAAATTTGGGTAGAGGCAGAAAATGAAGCCAGATTAAATTAAGACAGATTGGGGACTTATGGTAAAGTTCTGTAGGCTAAACAATTTAAAACATATCCTGATGTCACAGGACTTACTAAAGATGTCTTAAGCAGAGAATAATTTTGTTTTTATTTGGTGGTGTTAAAAAACAAAATTTAACCATGTAAATTTAAAAGATCTAAAACACTTCATTAAATGATTGATGAATTGGGCAGCATCCCATCTGGCAAGTAGAGGGGAGCTCCAAAGGAATACAAGAAGGGAAGTGTTTTCAAAGGCGGGACAAGGAAGTCATTAACAGAAAAAAGCATTATTTCAGATTAGGTCACCTAACTTGTGAGGGAAAAGGGTCTTTCTTACTTGGTGGGTTACTTCTTTCTTTGGGGGTTGGAGCAGATCCATGTGACAGTACCTCATTGATGCTGACCAGAAAATTGTTGACTGACCAATTAAGACAACATTTCTCGGGGAGGTAGAAGCTTCAATTAGGTTAGGTATTAAACCTCAGGTTCGTGGCATGGTGTAGCATAAGTGACTCCATTTGGGCCCTGTGGTTTCTTTTTAACAGTCAGTGTAGGGTAATGGTGGGAAAGGGAAGAGATTCGTTACAGAGGGGCCAATTGAGAACTAATTGTGAACTAATCACCCTGAGACAGAAGAGCATGTTTTTCTCTCTCTACACTAGGGAACTCTTTAGATTAGGGTATATTTCTAAACACTTTATTATTAGTTAGGTGATTATAATTTCTCTAGAGTTGCATAACCTATCATATTGCTAAACTTGTTTATAGGTGATGATTAAACCTGAATCATAGAAAAGGGTTCCAACTTCTAAATGGCAAGTTTTCTTCTATGGAAACCCTACTCTAAATACTAGATCTGGGGGGGGAGGGGGTAATGGGGGGCAGTGTTCAGGGACAGTTTTCTCAGGGTTATTCAACTAAATCATTTGCTTTCCCTCAATTAGTTTTTCTCTTTTATGCCATTTTATTTATTCTCTAGTACAAAAAATTTGATTTTTACATTTTCTCATTATTCCCAGTATTTTTATTCATCCATAAACTTTATGCCTGAAACTTACAGAAGTTTTATTTATTTATTTATTTTAAATTTTATTTTTATTTTATTTATTTTTCGCGGTACGCGGGCCTCTCACTGCTGCGGCCTCTCCCGTTGCGGAGCACAGGCTCCGGATGCACAGGCTCAGCGGCCATGGCTCACGGGCCCAGCCGCTCCGCGGCATGTGGGATCTTCCCAGACCGGGGCACGAACCCCTGTCCCCTGCATCGGCAGGCGGACTCTCAACCACTGCGCCACCAGGGAAGCCCCCAGAGGTTTTTTTTTTTTTTTAAATGCTAAAATACTAGTATTTAAAGGAATGAGAGGGAGCAGGGGAGGGAGGGGAGACCATGACCAGAACAACAGCAAAACCTATTTTTCAAGCTCTTTTCTCCTTTCTCTGCTATGACCTCCAGAGTCTACTGTGAAATCTGCAGCCTTTCCACCTGCTCGGGGGAGGGCTAAGACTAAGGAACTTAAAATACCTGTCAGTGTAGCCCAGTGATCTGAAATGGGTGCGGTCCTGGGCTTTGTCCCTATGGAATCCTGCTGTCAGTAACTGCCTTGCATCTGTGCTCATCAGATCCTTTCTTTTGAAACTTGATAGCATTTGCTTGTTTACCTTTTGTATTCTTTCCCCTCTAAAAATATTAATCATTTCCAATTAAATGGAATTTAAATTTCTTTCTGTGGGGATACTGGAGAAGGTGATTGGCTAAAAAGCGATTCTCTTTGCAGCTGAGTTGAAAAACCATTCTAGGTCTTTTTCAGAATAATGACTGTGCTTATTAAGAGGATATTTAAAGAATCATAATAAAGATGTGTTTAATGTAAACTGTCCTCAGTGGACTTGGGTCACTCTGAAAACTATCTGTGATAGTCTGGCCCTATTAAAACCAGAGTGGGCTATGTCTCAAACTTTATGAAATATGAATAATATTGTATCACACATTTGCGTAGTCACACATATAAGTAATCTATTTTGTACTCTGTATTTTTGTAAAACTCCACAAACATACACGTATCTTACTAATTATTTTCATAAAACTTAAAATGAATGGTTAACAATTTGATAAAATTTTAAAACAATTTTGAGATACATATACTAAAACCACATATAAAAATACGTATAGCCTGAATTAAGCTATTATACTATAATATTGCTTTTATTCAATAGGATAAAAATCTTTCCTAATGTCTGTTGGAGGTTGTGTTATACCGTCAACCAATAAACAGAAACGTAAAGTTTAAACATGTTAGTTCTGCTTAATATATAATCATCTACCCTTTTTGAAGAGGCAGATTCAAAGACAGTTTATTCTTTTATAAATTCACAAAGGTAATTTTTATGTAATATAGAAATAAGTTTTCTGTTAATGAGATTGCTAATTTACTGGACTAAAAACAGAAATGTAGTAATGAATAACCATGAGAGATTTTATATCCCTACAATTCTTACCAATTGATAATACTTTTCTTGTACATCTACTGGTACACAATATTAAAATATGTGTGATTCTAGAATTTAATCTCTTCAAATGAAATTCTGAGCCTGAAATTTTATCCAAAACAGACTATCCCATCTACACTTTATATTATGCAGTGTTAAAGAAGTATATAATTCAGGTATGTTTTGGAAGAAGTAAAATTAAGTAGCTATTGTAGACATGAGGTAAAATTTACCACATTTCTGGATATTTAAGCTCGAGATATATTTGAGAAAAGGGAATGAGATACCAGTTAAACTGTATAAACCAACCACTGATATTTAATATAAACAATCACTACATTATTCTTATTCTAGATCTCCTCAACTATATACTGATTTATACTTTAAGAAAAAGAACTTCTATTAGCATTATAGGTGAAAATTTAAACTAACAAAGAACAAAACAAAGAAACTAAAACCTTGGACTGTGAGTTAGGAGATTGTGCTTCTAACTCTGGCACTGACACAAATGAGAAATAGGATTTTTGGCAAGTTGTGTGACCTCTCTAGACCTGAATTTTCACATTTATAACATCAGAAGGTTAGCATAAAAATATTTTTAAGGTTCTTTCCAGCATTATTTTCTATGACTATGTTTTCTTCGCACTAGCAAAATTAAAAGAAAAAATACTCTAAGCTAAACGTATACTCTAAATAGTATCAGGAGAACAAGCCAGAGGAGATGGACCAGGGACAATTGGGGGAGCATCACATGCAGTGATACCTCTTTCTGACTATTGTATGGGTTTTAAGGCTTTGCTCACACACTCCTTTCCCTAATGTTTTTCCAGACTGATCTTAAAAATAATCAGGCCAACCAACTAACTACCTTAATATAGTTGATGAAAGGCTCCACTTTTGGAGAACATGTTCAAGTGGGAGAATAATCCTTCTCTTGTTTATATACCTTTAATTTTAATTCCAAATACACGTGGAGCTCTACCAGGAGAGGTGGTGAGGAAGTCATGATTTCAGATCTTGTGTAGTTAACAATTTGGTAGGGAAATGGTTGAAGTCAAAAACCATATGAAAACCAAATGAACTATGAATCAAAGTTATTATATCCTAATCACAACTGATATCAGTTTTATAGGTAGCTATTCTAGATCTTGGGACTTCTGAGGTGACCTTCCCTCTCCTTCCCACAGTCAAGCCAGTACATACCTCTAAGGTCATTTACAGCTCCTTCATTAAAATTTTTTTATGTACATTCCAAGTGGTATGTCCCTTAGGATACTGAGCTTGGTTTTACACATCTTGAAAATACTGACAAAACTACTGGCGATTACTTGTTAATCACCATGGTTTTAACACTGTTGACTCAGTTTTTACTGCTCTGTTTCAGTTATCATTTTTAAGAGAGTCCTTTTTTATTTATTTTGTTTTTAGACCTTAAAACTAAAGCCTTTTTTTCCCCTACCATCTGTACTCACTTGAGTTCACTTGACAGCTCGATGCAAATCACACAGTGTAGTTTCAATGGTTCACTGCTTTCTATCTACTTTTGGTTGTATCTCATGAATTCCCTTGATGTTCTTCTAAGAAGGAAGCTAAATTTTTATTAGTCTTGTTTTCTTTTACTCAAAAAGTAGATAGAGGTCATATCCTAGGAGGCTTTTCAAAAACAAACATAGAAAGTATATGGACTAATAAAATGGGCTTGTATAGCATTTTACCATATAAATTGATGCCTCATAAAAATCAAGTTGTATTAAAAGTAGCTTAAAAAAACTAATTTTTTTTACGCTTTATACTCTTACAAACTTCTCAGTAGGGTTAAGAATATATGTATATGTCAGGACTTCCCTGGTGGTCCAGTGGTTAAGACTCTGCGCTCCCAATGCAGGGAGCCCAGATTCGATCCCTGGTCAGGGAACTAGATCCCACATGCATGCCACAACTAAGACCCAGTGCAGCCAAATAAATAAGAATATATGTGTATGTCTATAAGTTAAGTTTAGAAACAATTAGTTTGTTATGGCACAAACATCTGTAGAAAATCTTGAACAATTCAATCAATAGAACATTCCATTTAAATAAAATTATTTTGCGGGCTTCCCTGGTGGCGCAGTGGTTAAGAATCCGCCTGCCAACGCAGGGGACACGGGTTCAAGCTCTGGTCCGAAAAGCTCCCACATGCCACGGAGCACCTAAGCCCGTGCGTCACAACTGCTGAGCCTGCGCCCTACAGCCCGCGAGCCACAACTACTGAAGCCCGCCCACCTAGAGCTCGTGCTCAGCAACAAGAGAACCCCCTGCAATGAGAAGCCCACACACCGCAACGAAGGGTAGCCCCCCCACCGCTTGCCGCAACTTGAGAAAGCCCGCGCACAGCAACAAAGACCCAACACAGCCAAAAATAAATTAAAATTTTTAAAAAATTATTTTGCCGTATCTTCCTTAATTAGCAATTGATTTGTGTGTTGGCATCAACTCCAACTACACTGGAGTGGTTAATTCTCATATATTATTTCTTCACAAATGTTTCCAACACAAAATCTTATAATTTTAATGCACAATAGTTTGTTTAAGGCAATGCCTAGATTTTCAAACATTTTTCCCTACTATAACTGAACACAATGGTCCTTCTCAATACCTATGTATGATAGGTACCTACAAATTTTAAGTGCGCAAGGAGAAGATTTTTAGTTATTTTATACAGTCCTACAACAATCCCAATTTTTGGACTCATCATCAAACCAAAGGTTTCCTTGTGTTTATTGCAGTTATATTAGTCAGCGTTTTCTAGAGAAAAAGGACCAGTAGGATATATATGTATATATATATATATATGTGATCTGTAGTATACAAAGAGGAGACTTATTATAGGAACTGGCTTATGCTAATAAGTCTCACAAACTGCTGTCTGCAAGCTGGAGAACCAAAAAGCCAGTGGTGTAATTCAGTCGAAATCTGAAGACCTGTGAATCAGGGGTTTGAAGGTGGAAGACCTGGTCTGTGTGTGAAAGCCTGAGAACTAGGAGCTCCAATATCCAAGGTCAGGAGAAGATGGGTCTCAGCTCACGAAGAGAGCACAAATTAGCCCTTCCCCTGCCTTTTTGTTCTCTTTGGGCCCTTAATGGATTGAATGATGCCCTTCCACATGGAGGAGGGCCATCTGCTTTTCTCAGTTCACCAGGTCTGATGCTCATCTCTTCCAGAAACACTCTCCTAGACACACTCAGAAATAAAGTCTTACCAGCTATCTGAGCATTTCTAGAAAAATCACACTGCCTTTTGTAGAAATTTCATATAACAAATAATACACTATATAGTCATTTTTATCTGGCTCCTTTCATGTCGCATGGTTTGAGATTTGTCCATGTTGCTGCATGTCTCAGGTGTTTTTTCCCCTGAGTATATTCCATTTTATGGATATACCATATTTTGTTTATCCATTAAAGAGTTGATGAACATTTGGATGATTTCGAGTTTTTGGCTATTATGAGTAATGGGATAATGAATATTTACATATAATTTTGTGAACATGTGTTTTTATTTCTTTTGGGTAATAAAATATGGGTCACATAGAAACTGTATGTTTAACTTTTTAAGAAAGAACCAAACTGTTCTAAAATGACTGTTACATTTCTACCTGCAATGTATGAATGTTCCAGTTTCTCTACATCCTTGCCAACATTTGCTATTAGTCTGTTAAAATTTTTATCCATTTTAGCAATACCCCTTTTGGTCTTAATTTGTATTTCCCTAATGGTGTCTCATTGTAGTTGGTTTTTTTAAAATAAATTTTATGTATTTTGGGCTGTGTTGGGTCTTTGTTGCTGTGCACAGGCTTTCTCTAGTTGTGGTGAGCGGGAGCTACTCTCCATTGCAGTGCACAGGCTTCTCATTGTGGTGGCTTCTCTTGTTGCGGAGCACGGGCTGAGTAATTGTGGCTCCCGGACTCTAGAGTGCAGGCTCAGTAGTTGTGGCTCACGGGCTTAGTTGCTCCGCGGCATGTGGGATCTTCCCAAACCAGGGCTTGAACCCGTATCCCCTGCATTGGCAGGCGGACTCCCAACCACTGCACCACCAGGGAAACCCTCATTGTAGTTTTAAGATGTATTTCCCTAAGGACTAATGATGCTGAACCATTTGTATATCATCTTTATTAAATCACCTGTTCAAATATTTTGCAATTTTGTTCTGATGAGGTTTATCAATTTTATTATTGAGTCATAGAGTGCTATATATATTAAGGATAAAAGCCCTTTATCAGATATATGCTTTGAAAATATTTTCCCCATTTTCTTAATGATGTGTTTGAAGAGCAAACATTTTGAATTTGATGAAGTCCTTAAATTGTTCATTTATTGATTATGCTTTTAACATCATATTTAAGAACCTTTGTCCAACTGAAGGTCACTTAAATTTTCTCCTATGTTTTCTTTTATATGTTTTTAACTCTCACCTTTAGGTCTATAAACCATTTCAAGTTTATTTTAGTAAGGTATGAGCTGAGGGAAAAGTTTTACTATTTTTATATGGATAGCCAGTGTTTCCAGGACCATTTTTGAAAATACCATTATTTCCTTTAGTCACCTTGTCTTTGCCAAAATAAATTGGTGCATAGGTGAGGGTTTATTTCTGGATTCTTTATACTACTCAATTGATGGGAATGTTTACCCTTATGCAAATAATATGTCCTTTTGATTACTATAGCTTCATAATAATATTTGAAAATAGGTGAAAGTCCACTAACTGTTTTTTTTTACATATTTATTGGAGTATAATTGCTTTACAATGGTGTGTTAGTTTGTTTTTCTTTTATGATACTATTTGGCTACACCAGAAACTTTGTATTTCCATACACATTTTATGACCAACTTATGTGTTTCTACAGATATGCCTGTTGGGATTTAGTGGAGATTTAGTTTTCTGATATGTGAACAAGGTATATCTGTCCATTTATTTAGGTGGTCTTTAATTTTTCTCAGCATTGTTCTGCACATTGCGATGTACACACTGCACCTTTTTGTTGAACTTATTCCTAAGTATCTTATTCTTTTTGGTACTATTGTGAATGAAATTATATTCTTAATTTTATTTTCAGATTGTTGCTAGTATATAGATATGCAATTAACTATTGTATATTGATCTTGAAACTTAAGAAGCTGGGAAAATAATTTCTAATACATAGTAATTTTAAGTTTCCTTAGGATTTTGTACATAAAAAATAATGTTGCTGTGAGTAAAAACAGTTTGACTTCCCCCTTTCGAATCTGCATGCTTTTAATATCTTTTTATTACCTTACTTCAATGGCTAGGACCTCCAGTACACTGTTGACTAAATGTGATGTGAGTGGAGTCGGTGTCCTATTCCTGATCTTAGAAAGAAATGTTCAGTTTTTCAACACTAAGTATGATGGAAGCTGTAAGTTTTTTGATGATACTCTTCATCAGGATAAAGTGTTTATTATGAATGGTGTTTAATGCAGTCAAATGCTTTATCTCTATCTATTAAGATGACCATAAGAATTTTACCTGGTATTATATTAATTATTATTTTAATTTTTCAGATAATAACCCAATCTTGCAATCCTGAGCTAAATATCACTTGCTCTTGACCGATTCTCATTTTTATATGTTGCCAAATTTGATGTGCTAATATTTCTTAAGGACTTTTATGTTTAGGTTCTTGAGGGATATTGGTTTGAAGTTTTGTTTTTTTAAATTTTTTCTTTCTTCTAACTTTGGTATCAGGGTAAGATTAGAGTTTTAGAATTGCAAAATATATCCTTGTCCTTTATTTTTGGAAAAAGTTTTTGTACAATTGGTAGTATTTCTTCTAAAAAACAAATTTGTTAAAAGTGTAGATCTCAGGCTTCCCTGGTGGCACAGTGGTTGAGAGTCTGCCTGCCGATGCAGGGGACGTGGGTTCATGCCCTGGTCCGGGAAGATCCCACATGTCATAGAGTGTCTAGGCCCGTGAGCCATGGCCGCTGAGCCTGCGCATCCGGAGCCTGTGCTCCATGACGGGAGAGGCCACAACAGTGAGAGGCCTGCGTACCACAAAAAAAAAAAAAAATGTGTAGATCTCAAGTTGAGTGCTCTTATCACATGCACAAAAATGGCACATGAGAAAACTTTTGGAGATGATGGGATGTCTGGTACCTTCGTTGTGCTGATATTTCATGGGTGTTTGCATGTGCCCAAGTTCATCAAATGGTAAACATTAAAAATGTTCAGTTTTTATATATATCTCAATAAAGATGTCTTTTAAAAATTAACCACTGAAGTTTTCTAAATTTGAACTTTATGGGAAGATTTGTAATTGTCTTTATTTGTAATTATTGAGTTCAGATTTTCTTTTCTTTTCTTTACTCAGTTTTGGTAATTTTGCATGTAACAATTTGTCCATTTTAGATAGTGGTTTGGGATTTTTTTTCCATAATATTCTCATATAATTCTTATAAATTCTGAAGATCAGTAGTGATATATCATCTTTTATTCCTGATTTTGGTCATAGTGTTTTCTCTTTTTTTTAATCTGTTCCATTCTAGCTAAGATGCAACAATTTTGATGGTCCTTACCAGTAACTAACTTTTGGTTTCATTAATTCTATTTTTTTTTTTATTTCATTGATCTTTACTCTGATTTTGTTTCCTTCCACCTTCTTGCTTTTGGTTTAATTTGATTGTTTATTTTTGTGTTCTATTTTAGTTTCTAAGATTGAAGCTTTGTTTATTAACTTGAGGCCTTTTTAAAGTTTATTGGATTATAGTTGATTTACAATGTGTTAGTTTCAGGTGTATGGCAAAGTGATTCAGTTATACATATATGTATATTCATTCTTTTTCAGATTCTTTTCTCATATAGGTTATTAGGAATATTGAGTAGAGTTCCTTGTGCTGTACAGTAGATCCTTGTTGGTTTTCTGTCTTATATATAGTAGTGTGTATATGTTAATCCCAAGCTCCTGATTTATCCCTCCCCCACACTTTCCTCTTTGGTAACCATAAGTTTGTTTTTGATAACTGTATGTGTGTTTCTGTTATGTAAATAAGTTCATTTGTATCATTTTTAAAATTAGATTCCACTTATGGGTGATATATGATACTTGTCTTTCTCTGTCTGGCTTACTTCACTTAGTATGATAATCTCTAGGTCCATCCATGTTGCTGCATATGGCATTATTTTGTTCTTTTTTATGGCTGAGTAGTATACCATTGTATATATATACCACATCATCTTTATCCATTCCTCTGTTGATGGACGTTTAGGTTCCTTCCATGTCTTGGCTATTGTAAATAGTGCTGCAGTGGACATTGGGGTGCATGTATCTTTTCAAATTAAGGTTTTCTCCAGATAGATGCCCAGGAGTGGGATTGCTGGATCATATGGCAGCTTTATTTTTAGTTTTTTAATGAACCTCCATACTGTTCTCCATAGTGGTTGTACCAATTTAAATTCCCACCAACAGTGTAGGAGGGTTCCCTTTTCTCCACACCTTCTCTAGCATTTATTTTTTGTAGACTTTTTAATGACAGCCATTCTGACTGGTGTGAGGTGATATCTCATTGTAGTTTTGATTTGCATTTCCCTGGTAATTAGTGATGTTGAGCATCTTTTCATGTGCTTTTTGGCCATCTGTATATCTTCTTTGGAGAAATGTCTAGGTCTTCTGCCCATTTTTTGATTGGGTTGTTTTTTTGATGTTCAGCTACATGAGCTCTTTGTAAATTGGTTAATCCCTTGTCAGTTGCTTCATTTGCAAAATTTTCTCCTATTCTGTGGGTTGTCTTTTCATTTTCTTTATGGTTTCCTTTGCTGTGAGGAAGCTTTTAAGTTTAATTATGTCCCATTTGTTTATTTTTGTTTTTCTTTCCATTACTCTAGGAGGTGGATCCAAAAACATATTGCTACAATTTATGTCAAAGAGTGTTCTGCTTATGTTTTCCTCTAAGAGTTTTCTAGTGTCCGGCCTTACATTTAGGTCTTTGATCCATTTTGAATTTATTTTTGTGTATGGCATTAGAGAATTTTCTAATTTCATTCTATTACATACAGCTGTCCAGTTTTTCCAGCACCACTTATTGAAGAGACTGCCTTTAATCCATTGTGTATTCTTGCCTCCTTTGTTGTAGATTAATGTACCATGGGTGTGTGGGTTCACTTCTGGGCTTTCTATCCTATTACATTGGTCTATATTTCTGTTTTTGTGCCAGTACCATACTATTTTGATGATTGTAGCTTTGTAGTATAGTCTGAAGTCAGGGAGTCTCCAGCTCCGTTTTTCTTTTCAGGATTGCTTTGGCTATTCAGGGTCTTTTGTGTTTCCATACAGATTTTAAATGTTTTTGTTCTGGTTCTGTGAAAAATGCCCTTGGTAATTTCATAGATTGTAGGTAATTTGTAGATTGCCTTGGGTAGTATAGTCATTTTTACAATATTGATTCTTCTAATCCAAAACATGTTATATTTTTCCATCTGTTTTTGTCATCTTCAGTTTCTTTCATCAGCATCTTAATAGTTTACAGAGTACAGGTGTTTTGTCGCCTTAGGTAGGTTTATTCATAGATATTTTATTCTTTTTGATGTGATGGTAAATGGGATTGTTTCCTTAATTTCTCTTTCTGATCTTTCATTGTTAGTACATAGGAATGCAAGAGATTTCTGTGCATTAATTTCGTATCCTGCAACTTTACCAGATTCATTGATTAGCTCTAGTAGTTTTCTGGTGGCATCTTTAGGATTCTCTATGTATAGTATCATGTCATCTGCAAACAGTGACAGTTTTACTTCTTCTTTTCCAATTTGTATTTCTTTTATTTCTTTTTCTTCTCTGATTGCTGTGGCTAGGACTTCCAAAACTATGTTGAATAATAACGGCAAGAGTGGACATCCTTGTCTTGTTCCTGATCTTAGGGGAAATGCTTTCAGTTTTTCACCATTGAGAATGATGTTTGCTGTGGTTTTGTCATATATGCCCTTTATTATGTTGAGGTAATTTCCCTCTATGCCCACTAGAGTTTTTAATCATAAATGGGTATTTAATTTTTTCAAAAGTTTTTTCTGCATCTATTAAGATGATCATATGGTTTTTATTCTTCAGTTTGTTAATGTGGTGTATCACACTGATTGATTTTCAGATATTGAAAAATCCTTGCATCCCTGGGATAAATCCCACTTGATCATGGTGTGTGATTCTTTTAATATATTGTATTTGATTTGCTAGTATTTTGTTGAGGATTTTTACATCTGTGTTCATCAGTGATATTGGTCTGTAATTTTCTTTTTTTGTGATATCTTTGTCTAGTTTTGGTATCTGGGTGTTGGTGGCCTTGTAGAATGAGCTTGGGAGTATTCCTTCCTCTGCAATTTTTTGGAAGAGTTTGAGAATAGTAAGCGTTAGCTCTTCTCTAAATGTTTGATAGAATTTGCCTGTGAGGCCACCTGGTCCTGGACTTTTGTTTGTTGGAAGTTTTTAAATCACAGTTTCAATGTCAGTACTTGTGATTGGTTTGTCCATATTTTCTATTTCTTCCCGGTTCAGTCTTGGAAGATTGTACCTTTCTAAGAATTTGTCCTTTTCTTCTAGGTTGTCCATTTTATTGGCATGTAGTTGCTTATAGCAGTCTCTTATGATCCTTTGTACTTCTGTGGTGTCCATTGTAACTTCTCCTTTTCATTTCTAATTTTTTTGATTTGAGTCCTCTCCCTTTTTTTCCTGATGAGTCTGGCTAAAGGTTTATCAATTTTGTTTATCTTCTCAAAGAAGCAGCTTTTAGTTTCATTGCTCTTTTCTATTGTTTTCTTCATCTCTATCTTTATGATTTCTTTTTTAAAAAATTTTTCATTGGAGTATAATTGATTTACAATGATTTCTTTCCTTCTACTAACTTTGGGTTTTGTTTGTTCTTATATTCTAGTTGCTTTAGGTGTAAGTTTAGGTTGTTTATTTGAGATTATTTTTTTGTTTCCTGAGGTAAGATTGTATTGCTATAAACTCCCCTCTTAGAACTGCTTTTGCTATGTCTCATAGGTTTTGGATCATTGTGTTTTCATTGTGATTTGCCTCCCTCTAGGTATTTTTTTATTTCCTCCTTGATTTCTTCAGTGATTCATTGTTGTTTAGTAACATATTGTTGAGCCTCCACGTGTTTGTTTTTTTACAGTATTTTTCCTGTAATTTATTTCTGATCTCATAGTGTTGTAGTTAGAAAAGATGCTTGATATGATTTCTTCCATTTACCAAGGCTTGATCTGTGGCCCAAGATGTGATCTATCCTAGAGAATGTTCTATGTGCACTTGAGAAGAATGTGTATTCTGCTGCTTTTGCATGGAATGCTTGATAAATATCAATTAAATCCATCTGGTCTGATGTGCCATATAAGGCCTGTGTTTCCTTATTGATCTTCTGTCTGGATGACCTGTCCATTGATGAAAGTGGGGAGTTAAAGTCCCCCACTATTATTGTGTTACTGCTGACTGTCCCTTTTATGGCTGTTAATGTTTACCTTATATATTAGGATGCTCCTATGTTGGGTGCATATATATTTATAATTGTTATATCTCCTTCTTGATTGATCCGTTGATCATTATGTAGTGTCCTTCTTTGTCTCTTGTGACAGTCTTTCTTTTAAAGTCTATTTTGTCTGTAATGAGTATTGCTACTCCAGCTTTCTTTTGATTTCCATTTGGGTGGAATACGTTTTTCCATCCCCTCACTTTCAGTCTGTATGTGTCCCTAGATCTGAAGTGGTCTCTTGTAGACAGCATATATATGGGTCTTGTTTTTGTATCTATTCAGCCAGCCTACGTCTTTTGGTTGGAGCATTTAATCCATTTATGCTTAAGGTGATTATCGATATGAATGTTCTTATTGCCATTTTGTTAATTGTTTCAGATTTGTTTTTGAAGGTCTTTTTTCTTCCCTTCCTCTTTTGTTCTCTTGTGATTTGATGACTATCTTTAGTGTTATATTTGGATTGCTTTGTGTGTATCTATTGTAGATTTTTGGTTTGTGGTTCCCATGATGTTTTGATATAGCAGTCTGTGTATGTAGAAGATTGTTTTAAGTTGCTGGTCTCTTAATTTACAATGCATTTCCAACATCCTGCATTTGTACTCTCTTCATGATGCTGGTTTTGATATCATATTTGTGTGTGTGGGATTTCCTCCCTTTATGTTTGTTGAGACATTTTTTTAATATAAAATTTTAAGCTATAAATTTCCTTCTAAGCACTGCTTTACCTGCATGCCATGAATTTTGACATGTTGGGTTTTTTTAATTAGTTTACTTCAAAATACATTGTATTTTCCTTATACATTTCTCCTTTGATCCATCGGTTGTTTAGAGCTGTATAGGTTGTCAAATTCTTGAGAATCTCCCTAAGTTCCTTCTGCTACTGATTTCTGCTTTAATTCCATTGTGGTCAGAGAATATAGTGATTGTGATTTCAGTCCTTTTAAGTTTATTAAGATATGCTTTAGAGCCAAGAAGATGGTCTATCTTGTGCTTGAAAAACAAAGTGTGTGGAGTATTCTATAAAGGTCAGCTAGGTTGTTTGATAGCATTGTTCATGTTCACTGTACCCTTCCTGATGTTGTTTAGTTGTTTTGTCAATTAATAAAAATGGTATATCAAGTCTTTCAACTCTATATTATTTTCTACTCTTGATTTTGTCAATTTTTGCTTCCTGTATTTGAAGGTGCTACATATTTATTCAAGAGAGACTAAAGCACAAAGGCGTGTATACAAATGTTCATAGCAGCTTTATTCACCATAGCAAAAAAAAAAAAAAAAAAGGGAAACACCCCAGATATCTTTCAAACATAATGTAGCCTATCTACACAATAGAATACTATTCAGTAATGTTTTAATATCAAGAAAAACTAAAACAGCTTACTGATATTTGCAACATGGATTGAAATATAAATTAATATTTTGAGTGAAAAAGGCCATACTCGGGCTTCCCTGGTGGCGCAGTGCTTGAGAGTCCGCCTGCCGATGCAGGAGACGCGGGTTCGTGCCCCGTTTCGGGAAGATCCCACATGCCGCGGAGCGGCTGGGCCCGTGAGCCATGGCCATTGAGCCTGCGCGTCCGGAGCCTGTGCTCCGCAAATGGGAGAGGCCACAACAGTGAGAGGCCCGCATAACGCAAGAAAAAACAAAAAACAAAAACAAAAAAAAAAAAAAAAAAAAAAAAAAAAAAAAAAAAAAAAAAAAAAGGCCATACTCAAGTCAATCATTGGTTGCTTGGGGCCAGAAGCAGTGGGAAAAATAGACTGCAAATGGTCATGGGAAGCTTTGTGGTAGAGGCTGAAAATGGTCTGTATCTTCTTGATTGTAGTAGTGGTTTCACAGGTGTGTGTATCTGACAAAATTTACATATTGTAAATTTTAATTGGTGTACTTTATTGTATATTATATATATTTGTGTATACACACTTAATATAGCTGATAACATAAATAATTCACTGTGTATCATTATCCTTAGTCATGTGGGCTGCTTCCTTTGGAAAACCTGCTTATATAAATTTGAGATAGATGAATACCTTCCAGTGGCAATAAAGAAGGCAATATAAAGACAATAGAGATTTTATAAGTTTGTAGAATGGAAACTTAAATTGTGCCTCTCTTACACACAAATGAACTCAGATTTAACAATCCTAAGTAGTTTTGGCTAAAATTAGTTACAATATCCCTCATAAGTATTTCTTACTCTGTTTCATAAACTATCATTAAAAGCGTTATGATATTTATTTATTAATATATAAATAAGCAAGCAATCCTCCACCTAGTCATAGTACTAAATGATCAAAATAGCAGAGATTATGGTTGAGTTAATCTTTGCTTTATTTATTTGTTTATTTTTTTATTTTTTGTTTGTTTCTTTTGTTTTTTGCAGTACACGGGCCTCTCACTGTTGTGGCCTCTCCTGTTGCGGAGCACAGGCTCCGGACGCGCAGGCTCAGCGGCCATGGCCCACGGGCCTAGCCACTCCGTGGCATGTGGGATCTTCCCAGACCAGGGCACGAACCCGTGTCCCCTGCATTGGCAGGCGGACTCTCAACCACTGCACCACCAGGGAAGCCCTATTTATTTATTTTTAAAGATTTTTTTTTGATGTGGGCCATTTTTAAAATCTTTTATTGAATTTGTTACAATATTGCTTCTGTGTTTTTTATGTTTTGGATTTTTGGCCATGAGGCATGTGCGATCTTAACTCCCTGACCAGGGATCGAACCCACACCCCCTGCATTGGAAGGCGAAGTCTTAACCACTGGACCGCCAGGGAAGTCCCAATCTTTGCTTTATTTTGTATGCCTTTGCAAAGCAAGTAGTCTCTAAATTATTCAGAAGAGACGATCAATGTGTCATTTTTTAAAGATGGCTAATTATTTGTTTTTCAGCCATCATTACTTGAGCTCATCATCTGCTGTTTCAGGCCCTAGGATATACACAAAGCAAGTTTGATATGGTCTTTGCCCTCACTGAAGTTAAAATCCAGTAGGAGCAAGCAATGAATTATTAACTGTATGAAGTGCTATAAATAAATATAAAATGATACAGGACAGTATTAAGTGTGAGGTTGATGGTGGCTCCTTAAAATTAAGTATATGTGTACTTTAAAGTGGGAATCCTTCTGAGGAGATGATATTTGTACATTGACCTTAAGTATGAAAGGACGTCACTGTGTGAATAGCTCCAGGAAGAGCATTCAAGACACAGGTCATAGATATCAAGTGCCAAGTGCTGGAGACCAGAATGAGCTCCGTATGTTCTATATAAAGAAGGGAGGCCAATGGAGCCTAAAGTTGGTGGATCATGTTGGAATTGGGTGAAAGGAGACAATTCATTAATTTAAGCAATTAACCAAACAGTATTTTTTCCCAGCTAAAATTCCTCAAATTCTAGTTCTCTTAAAATGTTTTTAAACTTTAAAGTTAGCACGTGACACTATGGGATAGACTTTGTTCATATAAAAATAATTAAGGTCAAAATAAAATTTGAGAACTTCATGTAAAAAAATTTTCGTCAAGTGGCACTTTTAAAAAAAAATCTCTGTATTTGTAAAAAAAAAAAAAACCTCTAACTGTAAAACTAACAAGTATTTTAAAGTAAATATTCAGTATTTGCCTGGCTGTTTAGATATACATCTTTAAAAATTGGAAATGCCCACTTCACCAATTGAACATGAAATTTAAAGAATTCAGGTGCAGTATGTTAAGCTGAAGCATGGACCACACATTGGCAGTTCATATCTTGGGTTATCTGCAGTTTAGGAAAAGAGCAAGAGCAGTTTAACCACTAAAATGTAAGCAGACTATCTTTACTTCAAGCAGCAGTTGCTCTTTTGATTTAACTTAAATCATTCAGTAATTTTCCATAATTTGAGGAAATCCATGTCTAATAAAGGATGTGTAAATATGAAGTTAAATTTTATATTCATTGTTCAATTGAATTTGAACTGCTCATATGTTCACCTGCTCAGAAATTTCTAGTTGGCTGATGTGAAATTTTTTTAACCTTTGCAATTTGTTAAATAAAAATTTCATTACATGGCCCGAAGTAGATTTAATTAATGTTTTTAAAACATTCATTGCCTTAGACACATTTATCATTTAAGTTTCAGCTGCCTCATTGTCAGCTTCTAAGTATTTAGAGTTATAATACTGAAGCAGGAATTTATATAATGTTTGATTAGTGACCCTTAACCAGCAGCTTTCTCCTTTCTTCCATTCAGTTTTCATATTTCAGACCTCTTGGTTTTCTTACAAAATACAAATAAGTCATAATCTGAAATAAATGGATTCTTTATTGCTGTCCCCTATTTCATAGCTGAAAAATAACCTCCTTGAATAAATAGATACATGTATACATAGATAGGTAACTAACAAAAAAGAAACAAAGGAAAAAGACTGGTATGATCCATCAGGGAAGCAGTAAATGCCAGCCATATGGTTAGGTGCTGAGTATGCCTTATCTTTAAAATTAAGATAAATGAAACTTAAAACTAATTAAAGGGGAAGAAACCAGATTCAAAACCAAGTCTTTATGGCCCCAAAGCTGTGGTCTTTCCTTTGTGCCATGTTGCCACTAGGAGACAGTGTCAAAAACAATGAATTAATTGGTCCTCTATTATTAGTCTGCTTTGTTTTTATGCATTAATGTATATTAAAAATTATAATAGTAGTTTTCATTAGGTCAGTAACTTGGCACTGGTCCTAAGCAGAGTATGTACCTACTGGGTCCCAAAAAGTGGCTGCTTTCAGGTCCCTTTCCTTGGCCACAAGTCACCAAATGACTGTCTCTGTTTTATTCAAGTCCAGCTGTATTGAAAAAGAGTAAAAAATCTATTAATAGGAACACATATTTTAACATGTCTTTTTCAACGCTTTGCCCCTTTCTCATCATCTAAAGAGAGTTCTGCCTTTTTTCACTCAATGTTTTCTCACTTTAGTGAGAAAGGGTCCTATCACCAATAAATTTTTGATGTACAGTTTGGAAAAGTAGAGGAATAGACAACAAAAATAGTCTAGCATATTCTAGATAGAAAGGTTGTGAGAGCAAAAGAAGTGCTAGGAATTCTGGGTACAGAGGCAGGTGAGAGAGGATGGAGGAGGTAAGATTAACATGAGATAGCCACGAGGATGATGTGGAAGGGATGCTCTTCTGGAGTTAGGATAGTGAAAATCTTTGGGGTTTGGGAAGTAGATAAACAATTTCTGAGTCAATGAAAGGAGATTTTGGTAAATTTTATGCATTACGTAGTTGGTCTTCTGGATTATGGGGTGCTTGCATAAAACTCTGACAGGCCACAGGCTTGGCCATTTGCTGTAAGGCAATGCTTTATCCATGTGTGAATATAGACTGGAAAACTGCTGCTGAGAGAGCCTGGCACAGTCAGGCTATGTTGTAGAATCTCTTGGAGTTACAAGGAAAAGTTGTGACTGATCTTAACTGTGGATGGCCTTAGGTATAAAAGATTGAGGCAAGTTATGCCAGAGTGCTAAGATTTGTATATCCTAAATTAGAGTTACAGGTGCTCAGACATTTGAAGTTATTCAAGAAGAGTGATATCGGCAGAAGCAGTATCCAATAATGACTTTCTCATTTTGAACACAATATGGGGTACATTGTTAAAATACCCTTCTGTCTAGGAGAGCTGCTTATTTCATTCACTATTTTTTATAAAGAACTTATTAAATGATCTATACCCTAACAAGAAGAAGGGAGTCTTTTTCTATCTTTTAAAAGACTATTCCTAAAACAACACCCTTTAGTTTTTTAAAGATATTATAAATGAGTTGACCTAGTTCAAAATCAGTATAGGGCTTTGGATCATGTTTCCTTGAAATAAACACCACTCCAATGATAGACCCAGTGCGTTAGGTTCATAAAGTTTACAAATAGATAAAGAACTGGGGAAATGAGCAGGTAGAGTAATGAGAAATGGAGAGCAGGGTTATGTTAAGGTAGCAATGGGGTCAGGAGGGAGAATACTGATGAAGCTGAACCAGCAAACTCTTACCTTTTATAGAGGAAAAAGACAATAGAACTTAAACTGGTCAGAGAAAATAGGACAGTGGACTATACCTGTTTATTGGAACATTTTCATAATTTTTTCAACAGACATGTTTAGAGCAGATAAAAGCATACTAGGGCATCATATCTGAAGTCAAAGTCATTACTTCTGGGATCTTATTTCAGAGCTAAGCCCTTTATACACTACAGCTGGGAGGGCACCGCCACTGCCTCAGGAATCACCCAAGCAGTTAGATGTGCAGATTAGACCAGAGACATATGTTTGTTTTGTCTTATCCTGTTTGGCTCACTCACTCACTGGTATGTAAGTCATTGCCACATGTTTTCTTGGAGTCAGTGGCGACATGAAGATAAAGACTGTGAACAACTCAATAAAATGGATAGAGTGATATAAGCCTAATTTTAAGACTTGCTTGAGAAATACCTAATCAAAATGTTACAAAACACTCAAACATAAAGCTTTCTGTAAATAGTAATTAATATTTTTATACAGAGATATAAAATGCAGTTAATAAAAGAGTATGCATTAACATGGCATGAATATTCTAGCACACTGACTGTCCTGTACTCTGTAAGTTAATTGCTACAGACTATTTCAGAAATAATATACTAAACTGAAAATGATGTCATTTTAATTTTAGTTCTGCTTTGAAGACAAACATGCTGAGAAAAAACAGTGTGCCAAAAAAAGGTGGTTAATTACTAGAGTTCTGCTCTAGAGACACATTCAAAGTACAGTTACTCTATATGTAAAATGGATAGTTACTTGAGTTTCTCAATTCTGAAAGGTGATCAGATAGCCAGGCAAGTGATTACTAAGTAGGCATAATTTCACGAGTTTTTCCAAGTATTTTGTTTATTTGGGAAATGAAGTTAATGATCATGAAAGTAGATATCTAACCACCTTGGCTGAACTGACAAAGTTCTACTGTACCATTTTTATAGACACAAAGGCAATTTTACAAATCTATCCTAAGTGTAAAGATATTATTTAGGGTCAAGGTAAATTTATAAAATAATAATTATAATAACGTATTTGGTATATATCCAGTATAACCATATACTAGATGTATATTTCTCAAATTTAATTATTTGCCAATATCTGGTTCTAGGAAAATTTCCTTCTTAAAAGTAATATTTGAAAAAAATGATTGAAGTTCAGTTATTTGACCTAAGTGATAGATTATATTTATGATGTATCAATAGTCACATGGGACATTTGTCATTTGCTTTAAGCATAATAGAATAATTTCAAAAATTCTAGAATATCTTCTTCATGACATGCAACACAGAGTATAAGTGATACTTTCTCTCATTTTTTTTTTTTTTTTGATGGCACCATGCGGCCTGTGGGATCTTAGTTCCCCTACCAGGGGTTCAACCCAGGCCCTCAGCAGTGAGAGCATGGAGTCCTAACCACTGGAGCACCAGGGAATTCCCTATTCTTTTTATTTTAAATAAAAATTAGTTGTAAAATGAGCTCAACTAACACCTCACTATACCTAAAATGTTCATCCACCAGAGTTTTTCCATTTCTTTTGGGTATCAAATAAGCCAGCTTTCCTTATGACAATGAAGGATGAATGCCTGCATGGGTATTCTCTCTCTCCCTTTACTAAAGGTTACAAAGTTCTAGGACAGTCCAGTATTTCTAAATATTGTATTAAAATATCTGGAGAAATATTTCAACTTGAGATTCATGATGTCCTTCATGCCTAGTGTAGTTAGTGTAATTTTGAACAGCCAGGCTGGTGCTTCCTGATCTGGCCAATTCTTACCTGTTGACTAGTGGCCTTCAACCATGTACTAGATATAATAAACTGTAATTTTTGAAACATGCCTAGACCTTAACTACTCTAGAGAACTGATCCTGACCTCCCCAGCTTCCTACTCCTGGGATGTACTTCACTTCTCTGCAGGCTGGCTCCCCGTAAACCTTGAAGCTATTCTTTTAGCATCTAAGCAAGTTTGACAGTTGCCTATTTTGTAGACATTACTCATATTCCCTCAAATTTCAGATGTAATTAAAGGTGTCATCGCTCCCTCTTTTGCACTCCCATTGCTCCATCTACCTACATTTTTCATAGAATTTCTAACATTTTACTGCACAATTTAGTCTCATGCCTGCTTACAGATTCTTGATTACAAACGTCTCAGTTGCAGGTAATATATTTAACTTTGTGATTCCATGACAAGTGATTAGCACAAGTAAACAGTGTGTAGCACACATTTAGCACTCAACAAAACCTTACTGAATATGTTGATGAATAACAACTTTTGAGGGCCATCTAAAGCAGTGTTGTGCTGGTGATACATAAAGTCCTATTAGGGTTTCTCCAGGTCACAGCAGATCCCTAAACCTTCTTCTCTTCCCAGTTTAACAAGAACAAGGAAAATAATCATTGATCCTTTACAAAATAGGCCTAAATCACTTTGTTAAGATAATTTTTATGTAAGTTCAACAATAAAATTATGGATAGTATTGTTATACTCTAATATAAAACTAAAATATATTTATCATAAGTACAAAAAAAATGGAGTAAAGTCCTTAATGTCTGTTTCTGGATTTGTTTTCCTATCACCCTCTCTGGAGACACACCATACTCAAGGGAGCCTATAGTTGGATCTTACAAGACAAATCTCAGGCTTGAAATTCTCAAAAATATGGGAAGGCAAGTGGGAATTCCACTGTCTCCTATCAGGTAAAGGCTAAGCAGCTAGCAGCAATAAGATATACTAGCTTTTCTTAGAAACAGGTAGGAAAATTAATGCATCGCAAGGTGAGCTGAGTCAAAATTTCAGGTTTATTCCATCAGAGAAGATGGATAGGTGCCGACATCCAGTTTATAGTCTTGAAGGGCTGTATCTCCTGACATTTCCTGCTGGAATAAAGTAAAAACCTCCATCATATTGGGAAGGGAATGCCTAACCACTTCTCCTCTAGTTGACGCTTAGACCAGTGCCATGCCCTTGGGGAGACAGTCGAGTGACCAACTCATTAGCTACTAGCTCAGAGAAAGCTAAAGAAAACAAAATAATGACAAAAGGATAATAACATTGTTCTGCTGCCTCTGACGTATAAAACTGCAGTGTTTAAGAAAGAAAAAGTTTTTTTTAGGATCAGAATACTTTAATAAGATATCAGTGTCAAAATATATTTCCTTATACAGTTAAGCTCCCGTATAATAATAATGTTGTCAGTAGGAATTTGACAATCTAATAATGTTCATGAAATCATTACCTTGATAGATAAGGTTATTATGACACTTGGAATATTTTTCAGAGTGTTTTAGTAAATCTGTAAGGGTAAAGTGTCTTTAATGCTGAGGCCGACCACATAGGCAATCAAACACCAGTGCTTACATGTCTGTAACCCTTCAAGTTCTGCTGCCCCACGTGGGGCTGAGTTGGTGCCCCACGTGGGTGCTGAAGCATGATTTGGGGCAACAAGGTGATTAGGTAATTTTTCTTGTATAACTTAGATTTCTTTTGAAATTTAAATTTTTGTTCTATATTCAAAAAAACCCCCACTAATCAAAAAGATACATGTACCCCAATGTTCATAGCAGCATTATTTACAATAACCAAGATATGGAAGCAACCTAAGTGTCCATCAACAGATAAATGGATAAAGAAGATGTGGATAAAGATATATATATATATATATATATATATATATGATAATGAATATTATTCAGCCACAAAAAAGAATGAAATTTTGCCATTTGCAACAACTTTACAATAACCAAGATATGGAAGCAACCTAAGTGTCCATCAACAGATAAATGGATAAAGAAGATGTGGATAAAGATATATATATATATATATATATATATATATGATAATGAATATTATTCAGCCACAAAAAAGAATGAAATTTTGCCATTTGCAACAACATGCATGGACTGGGAGGGTATTTATGCTTAGTGAAATAAGTCAGGCATGGAAAGACAAATACTGTTTGATGTCACTTACATGTGGAATCTAAAAAATAAACTAGTGAACACAAAAAGAAACAGTCTCAGGACTTCCCTGGCAGTCCAGTGGTTAAGATTTCACCTTCTAATGCAGGGGGTGCGGGTTTTATCCCTGGTCAGGGAGCTAAGATCCCACATGCCCCGTGGCCAAAAAAAACAAAACATAAAACAGAAGCAATATTGTAACAAATTCAATAAAGACTTTAAAAATTGTCTACATCAAAAAAAAAATCTTTAAAAAAAGTCTCACAGAGAACAAACTAGTGGTTACCAGGGGGGAAAGGGAAGTGGGGAGGGGCAAATAGGGGCAAGGGGTTAAGAGGTACAAACTACTATGTATAAAATAAATAACCTACAAGGATATATTGTACAGCACAGGGAATGTAGGCAATATTTTATAAATTATAAATGTAGTATAACCTTTAACATTTGTGAATCAATGTTGTATACCTGAAACAGATAATATTGTACATCAAGTATACCTCAATAAAAATTTTTAAAAATAAAGTTCACCCACCTCCTTGCTCATTTATTTATATGCTGTCTTAAATTTATGCATTTGCTATTAACTAAAATTGACATCTTTGTAATATTTTTTTAAAAAGAAGGAAATATTCAAAGAGCATAAGGAAGAAAATACCTTTAAGGGGACAAACATAAAACTTACAGATAAACAATCCCACAAAATACTGGCATGAAATAAGGACCAACATAAAATTTCATAACCAGTGCTATACACTGAATTGTGTCCTCCCAAAATTTATATTTTGAAGCTTTAACCCTCCATGTAACTATATATGAAAATTGGGCCTATAGGAGGTAATTAATATTAAATAAGGTCATAAGGGTGGGTCTCTGATAGGAGAGGATTAGTGTCCTTATAAAAAGAGACATCATGTGGACTTCTTAAAAAGATCCCACATGCTGCAGCTAAGACCCAGCACAGCCAAAAATAAATAAAAAATAAATATTTTTTAAAAATAAAATAGACAGCAGAGTTTTCTCTATCTCCCTCTTTTTTTCTTCCTGCCCAAATACCATTTTTTTTAGGTATAGTAGACATAGCATGTTGGTTTTAGAGGTACAGTGTAATGATTTGTATAAGAGCAAATGATTACCACAGTACGTTTAGTTAACATCCACTCTACTAGTTATTTTTAAATGTACAATATGTTATTATTAGAATTATTTTTAAATGTACAATATGGTATTATTAACTATAGTCACTGTGTTGTATACTATATCCCTGTTATGTAGTTTATAACTGGAAGTTTGTACCCTTTGACTCCCCTCATCCATTTCAGCCACACACACCCTCAACTCTTCACCTCTGACAACTACCAATCTGTTCTCTGTATCTGTGAGCTTGATTTTTTAAATTTGTTTCATTTTTTTAAAAAGATTCCACATGTAAGTGAGATCATAAGGTATTTGTCTTTCTCTGTCTGGCTTATTTCACTTAGCATAATGCCCTCAAGGTCCATACATGTAGCAAGTAGCTAGATTTTATTCTTTTTTATGGCTGTATAATATTCCATTGTGTGTATATATGTATGAATGTGTGTGTATATATGTATATAATCACATTTTCTTTATCCATTTGTCGATGGATGTTTAAGTTTCCATGTCGTGACTATTGTAAATAATGCCTTAATGAACATGAGGGTACATACTCCTTTTGAGTTAATGTTCCTATTTTCTTTGCATAGATACCAAGAAGTAGAATTGCTGGATCATATGGTTCTATTTTTAATTTTTTGTGAAACTTCCACATAATTCTGCATAGTGGCTGCACCAATTTACATTACCATGAACAGTACTCAAGGGTTCTCTTTTCTCCATACCATAAACACTTGTCATCTTTTTTTTGTGTGTGTGGTACGCGCGCCTCTCACTGTTGTGGCCTCTCCTGTTGCAGAGCACAGGCTCTGGACGCGCAGGCTCAGCGGCCATGGCTCACGGGCCCAGCCACTCCACGGCATGTGGGATCCTCCCAGACTGGGGCACAAACCCGTGTCCCCTGCATTGGCAGGGGGACTCCCAACCACTGCGCCACCAGGGAAGCCCCTGTCATCTCTTTTTGATGATAGTCATTCTAACAGGTGTAAATTGATATCTCATTGTGATTTTGAAATGCATTTCCCTACTGATTAGTGATGCTAAGCACCTTTTCATGTACCTGTTGGCCATTTGTATATCTTTTGAAAAATGTCTATTCAGATCCTCCACCCATTTTTTTAATCAGATTGCTTTTTGACCATTGAGTTGTATGAGTTTTTTATATAGTTTGAATATTAACCCCTTATCAGTTATATGATTTGCAAATATTTTCTCCCATTCTGTATGTTGATTTGTCATTTTGCTAATGGTTTCCTTTGCTGTGCAGAAGGTTTTTAGCTTGACATAGTCTCCCATATTTTTTATTTTGTTGCCTTTGCTTTTGGTGTCAAATCCAAAAAAATCTTCACTAATACTGATGTCAAGCAGCTTAACACCTATGTTTTAAGGTGTCATGTCTTAAATTCAAGTCTTTAAACCATTTTAATTTTTGTGTATGGTATAAGATAGTGGTCCAATTTTATTCTTTTGCATGTGGCTGCCCAGTTTTGAACACCATTTAATGAAGAGATGGTCTTTTCCCCACTGTATATTCTTGGATCCTTTTTCCTAAAATAATTGACCCCATAAGTGTGGGTTTATTTCTCAGCTATCTGTTCTGTTCCATTGATCTATCCATCTGTTTTTGTGCTGGTACCATACTGTTTTGATTACTCTCGCTCTGTGATATAGTTTGAAATCAGGGAGCATGAGACCTCAAGCTTTGTTCTTTTTTCTCAAGATTGCTTTTTTCTATTTGGGCTCTTTGTGGATCCGTACATTTGGGGATTGTTTGTTCTATGTCTTTGAAAAAATGCCACTGGAATTTTGATAGGGATTGCATTGATCTGTAGATTGCTTTGGGTAGTATGTACACAATAACAGTATTAATTCTTCCAATCCATAAGCGTGGAATATCTATTTATTTGTGTTTTCTTCAATTTCTTTTATCAATGTCTTACAGTTTTCAGGGAACGGTTATTTCACATCCCTGGTAAATTTATTCCTAGGAATTTTATTCTTATCGATGCAATTGTAAATGGGATTGTTTTCTTCATTTCTTTCTGACATTTCATCATTAGCATACAGAAATGCAAGCAGATACTTGTATATTTTATGTATCCTGCAATTTTTGATTAGTTCTAATGGTCTCTTCATGGTGTCTTTAGGGTTTTCTCTATAGCATACCATGTCATGTGCAAATAGTGATAGTTTTATCTCTTCCTTTTCAATTTGGATGTCTTTTATTTCTTTTACTTATCTAATTACTCTGGCTAGGACTTCCAGTATTGTACTGAATAAAATTGATGAGAGTGGGCATTTTTGTCTTGTGTCTGATCTTAAAGGAAAAGCTTTTAGCTTTTCACCATTAAGTATGGTGTTAGTTGTGGACTCGTCATATATGCTGTTGATGTACATTCCTTTTATACCCACTTTGTTGAGTATTTCTATCAAATGAATGCTGACTTTTGTCAAACGCCTTTTGGCATGTATTGAGATAATCATATAATTTTTTATCCTTTATTTTGTTAACGTGGTACACCACGTTGAATTTTTGCAGATGTTAAATCATCCCTGCATCCCTGGAATAAAGCCCACTTGGTCAAATTGTATTATCCTTTAAATGTATTGCTGAATTTGATTTGCTAATATTTTGTTGAGGTTTTCTGCATCTGTGTTCATCATGGATATTGGCTTATAATTTTCTTGTGTCATCCTTCTCTGGTCTTGGTATCAGGATAATGGTGGTCTTACAAAATGAGCTTGGCACTGTTCCTTCTGGGTTTTAATTATTCTTTGAATGTTTGGTAAAATTCACCAGTGAAGCCATCTCATCCTGGACTGTTTTTTTTTAATTTGTTTTGGACGTTTTTGATTACTGATTCAGTCTACTTACTAGTAATTGATCTGTTCAGATTACTTCGTGACTTAGTTTTGGTAGGTTGTATGTCTGAGGAATTTATCCATTTCTTCTAGGTTGCCCAACTTGTTGGTGTATAATTGTTGTGGTCTCTTATGATCCTTGTGGTCTCTTGTTGGTCTATAATTGTTGTGGTCTCTTATGATCCTTTGTATTTGGTATCAGCTGTAATGTCTCTGATTTCACTTCTGATTCTGAGTCGTCTCTCTGCCCCCCCGCCCTGCTTTTTTTTGGTGGGTCTAGCCTGAAGTTTAGGGTTTTGTCTTTTTAAGCTCTATTTCATTTATTTCTGCTCTGATTTCTATTAGTTCCTATCTTTTATTAAGTATAGGCTTCATTTGTTCTTTTTCTAATTCCTTGAGGTGTAAAGTTAGCTTGTTTGAGATTTTTCTTGAGGAAGGCACTTACTGCTATGAACTTTTCTCTTAGAACTACTTTGCTTCATATCACAGATTTTGGTATGTGTCCAATTTTCTTTTGTTTCAAGATATTTTTTGATTTCCCCTTAAATTTTTTTACCCATTGGTTGTTCAGTAGCATGTTGTTTAATCTCCACATATTTGTGACTTTCCCAGTCTTCTTTTTATAATTGATTTCTAGTGTCACAACATTGTGATCAAAAGAGTTGCCTGGTATGATTTCAGTCCTTTTAAATTTTTTAAGGCTTGCTTCATAGCCTAACATATGATTTATTCTGGAGAATGTTCCATGTAAACTTGTGAAGAATGTGTATTCTGGTGCTTTTGGATGGAATGTGCTGTATGTATGTTTAGTCTTCCTGGTCTAGTGTGCTGTTAAAGGCTGTGTTTCCTTATTTTTTTGGCTAGATGACTTATCCATTGATGTATGAGGTATTAAAGTCCCCCAATATTACTGTATTGCATTGCTATCTATTTCTCCCTCTAGGTTTGTTGTTATTTGCTTAATACATGTAGGGGCTTCTATGTTGGGTACATAAATATTTACAAATGTTATCTTCTGATAGCTGATGTCTACCTCCTCCATGTCCTATTGAATCATACATTTCCATTTGTCTGAATTGCAACTAAAATATTTACTTAATGACTTGCTTATTTTCCATATTATACTCCTAGAAGAGAAGCTGCAAAATGGGTTAGGTAAACTACATAATGTAGATCTATATATGTTTTTAAACCTTCTAATAAAACTAATAAATACTTAGAATATGTCATATACATAAACGACTCAAACTGGAGCTAGAAAATGTTTAAAGAAATCCTTTGGAGGGGTAAAAGTTATGTATATAACTAGGTTTTAAAATTGTTGAATAATGTGGCATTTGGAGTGTGCAACTTAATAGGTAATCAAATTTATTTGAGCTGTGTTCTCATTTGAAAATTAAAATGTAAATTTAGACCTTTAATTTGAGTGGACCTGGACATAGAACATGCTTTTGATATATTTCGAGGCATCTATTTAACTCACATTATCCTGATAAACATTTTCCCTAATGACCTATATGCATTAAAAGAACCTGTGAATTAGTAAGTTTAAAAATGTACATTAAGGATTATATAGTCAATAGGTGTTTTTATGCTTTGTAGAACACATGGATTCCTGTACCGTGTTCAATTTAGAGACTCTTTCAGCATTATCACTTCTCATTATTATGAATATACTGAAAATTTCACAAATTGGAATGCCAAGATCACTCATTAGCTATTGGATTTATATTTGCTTAACACTATGTGATTTTTAGCGTTTCTTCCTTTTGGTAGCTCTGAGCAGCACCTTTTAAAGTATAATTTTAATTTCCGTATACTTTAAACTTCGGAAATTTTTCCCCCAGTGTGAATATTATGTTATGTAGCCCTGATACTAAAGTACTAATACTCTTGGCCATATTATCAGTATTACTGACATGAGTCCATGTATGTGGGGTTAACTGAAAAATTTTAAATGTAATCCTGTTAATCTAGGGGTATGAAAATGAGATTTGCTCTCAGGAAACAAGGGATTTTTGTATACTGATTCATATAAAGTTTCCAAAGTCTATCACTAAGGGAAAAAAAAAAGACAAAGTATTAACTGCAGAAATGTTGAAGTCTGCATTGAAAATATAATGCTTTATGGTAACAACTAAGTTATTGTAATTTACGTCACGCCTCAAGGTGTTATAAATCATGTCAATGAACTAGAGATTTCAAAATTCTCTCAACATAAATAATAATGAGTTCCAGATGAGTAGGCAAGTGGATATTTGTAAGACTATTTAAGTGATTTGATTTAGAGCAGTCAATGAGCTCATAAAAGCACAGAAGATAACTGAAGGTAAACAGCATGAAACAGATATGATGATTTAACACTGGGTTCTCTAGATGTTTGAAAGATGTGCACAGCCTATAGGTTAAGAATAAACACTGCCTCAGGAAAAGGAAGAGGCATTAGTCAAAGAGTTCATGTAGACAAAATAAGTCCCAGAGATATGCTTTACAGCATAGTTCCTAGAGTTAACAATACTGTACTGTATACCTAAAATTTTTCTAAGAAGGTAGATCTTATATTAAGTGTTCTTATCATAAACACCAACAAAAATAATAACACAACTTTTGATAGTGATGAATATGCTTATAGCATAGATTGTGGTGATGGTTTCATGAATGGATACTTATCTCCAAATTCATAAAGTTGTATACATAAATATGTATAATTTTTATTTATTTTTCTTTTATATTGGAGTATAGTTGATTTACAATGTTGTGTTAGTATCAGGTGTACAACAAAGTGATTCAGTTATACATATACATATATCTATTCTTTTCCAAATTCTTTTCCCATTTAGATTATTACAGAATATTGAGTAGAGTTCCCTGTGCTGTACAGTAGGTCCTTGCTGGTTATCTATTTTAAGTATAATTTTTAATAAATCAATCATACCTCAATACAGTAATTTTTTATATGGAATGAATGCTGAGTTGGCAAATATTACAAGTCCATGTCAGCTGGTGTATTAGATGGCCTGATGAATTAAACCCAAATGTAATAATAAATTTTCTTGCCAGATATATTTTGTTTATGCATGAGAGGAAGGGTAATTTAAATGTTTTTCAAATAAGATAATATTTTTTTTTTTTTTTTTTTTTTTTCCTTGCGTTATGCGGGCCTCTCACTGTTGTGGCCTCTCCCATTTGCGGAGCACAGGCTCCGGACGCGCAGGCTCAGCGGCCATGGCTCACGGGCCCAGCCGCTCCGCGGCATGTGGGATCCTCCCGAAACGGGGCACGAACCCGCGTCTCCTGCATCGGCAGGCGGACTCTCAAGCACTGCGCCACCAGGGAAGCCCGAAATAAGATAATATTTTTGTCTTTTTTATTCCTTATATATAATTTCTATTCAAGATAAAGATTGTAATATATTTTTCCATAAAATATGGGGGTTTTTTCACTTCACATCTTTCTGGGTGAATTAAAGGATTATAATTTATGTCCAAATTTTATAGCTGAATATTTTTTAAGAGCAGAAAAACTGACTGACCCAATAAATACTACCTACTTTTTTAAAAATGGCCTTGAGAGGAAATCAAGCATAGTTTCATGGTGACTGAACAAGAAAAAAACTGAACTTGGGCTTTTTACTCTTTAGAATGCATTAATATGTTCAATTACTGAGGACACTGAATATCTCATGTTCGTTCTTCCTCAAATCCTTAGGGAGAATCTACAAATGTTCACTTAAAAAATATGATAAATAGAAGATGGATTGAAGAGTACAGAGAGTTGTACCATGGTCCATTTATACAACCATTTATTTTTCCAGCAAACATATAGTGCTTCATGTTGAGACAGGATAAGTTCAATAAAGGTCCTGCACTCCAGGAATTACTACACAGTCCTTTAACATTTTACAGTGAGTGGCTCTTTATAATTCAACTGATGTCGACCTCAGACATCTTTGAATCCAGGACACTGCATAAGCATTCCTGGCACTTCCATGCCATGTCAGGAGCAAAGGGGGTGTGACACAAATTCATGGTAACAAACCTTGTATTAATAGTCTTTTAACAGATATGACCAGAATTAGTTACACTTGACTAATGCATAGACAAAATGTAATGGAGGCCCATAAGAAAACAAATCTTAGTAAGTTAAAATAAAGCAATGTTTTTATACATGTGAGTGTGACTATATAAAATTAATACATCTCACGTTATAGTGAACCCAGGATTAAGGTTCTTAGCATACCATGCCATACTGGCATCTGCTGATAGGAAGTTGTAACAACACACAATTCAGTAACCTGTCATACTACGATGTAAGGATAATCCCCCCTTTTTATAAAATTACCCAGAAATAATTTTAAAAACTGGAAGGGTATTAAGAACATGGAAAATACATTCCTTAGGTATGATTAATGGGGGAAAAAAAGGTTTAAGAAATGAAAGAAGCCAAGAGAAAGAAAAACACAAATCAAGATGAAAGTATTAGTTTTTTTTCATGGTTTTCTATTGAGAGACAAATTTCTCATCAAAATATTATATAGAGAGCAAAATTTTGAGGTATTTATTTACAAGAAGCATTATCTCAAGAATTTTGTAATAGTTTCCTGTTGCTGTTATAACAAATTATTATAAATTTAGTGGCTAAAACAACACAAATTAACTCTCAAATCTGGAGGTCAGAAGTCTGAACTGGGCTGTACTGGGTTCAAATCAAAGTGTTCCTTCTGAAGGCTCTAGGAAAGAGTCTGTTTTTCTTGCCTTATCCAACTTCTAGAGGCCACCTGCATTGCTTGGCTCCCAGCCCCACATCACTCAGATCTCTGCTTCCATTAATCACATCTCCTCTGATTCTGACTCTTCTGCCTCCCTTTTTTCTTAAAAGAACCCCTGTGCTTACACTGAACCTATTCAGATAATGCTGAATAATATCCCATCTCAGGATCCTGAATGTAATCAAATTTACAAAATCTTTTTTGCCATGTAAGATAACATATCCACAGATGCTAAAGATTAGAAATGGACACGTTTTGGGGAACCATTATTCTGCCAACTACAAGAGGCATAATAATGGCACTGCTTATTATAGGAAAACAAGGTACTACCCTAGAGTATTGTACGTGGAAAAAATGCTGGATCCAAGCTCTGGCTCTGCTAGTACCACTGTGTGACACATTCTGTAGTCACTAATTCTGAGTCTCCTTTTCCTAAACAGTATAAATAGGAGTCAGAATGCTTCCTTTGACTATTTCCCAGGAATGTCCTAAAAACCAAATGAAGTAACAGCATTCTGCAAAGTAAAGTATAGCATAATTTATGAAAAGGGGAGGGGGTTCTAGTCTGAACTGCACCACTAATATATCAATGCCTCTCCTTCCTCATTTTCAAATGTAGTTTGGGGCTAGAGTTAATAGATTATTACTGAGTCCATCCAGCTGTAAAGTTCTCCCTTTTAAAAATACAATTAAGAAGGACCTTTTTTGATACAATCTACATGTTTAAAACAATTTAGAATTATTCCAGGCCAAATTTATATTACTGTTATGATTGAACATTCCAGGCCAAATTTATATTACTGTTATGATTAAACATTTTACATCTGTGACAACACATTCAGAAAGAGAACCTACTATCTTCAGTTCATCTTTGGTCTTGTCTGAATGGTAATCTACCTTCCTGGAGCATTTTCATGGATATGGTGATATGCCTATTTTTTTTTAAATTTCTCATGGAAACTGGTTGTACTATCATTTTTCCAGGCATCTTATAAACTTCCTGAAGACAGAAGATTTTGCTCAAAATGATGTTTCATAACTGAAATAGAACCCTAATTAATCATGTCATTACTTTTTTGTGGCAACTGAATTTTTTATCTATTCCATTTATGTGCACAACTGGTTTAATAGCTTTCTACTGAATAGGTGTTTTGAACTAATTGACTGCAGGGTCTAATAATCCAACCAATGCTGCATGGAGATGTGGAGTAAGTATCTCCTCTTATGGAATTTAACTGGTCATTAGCCTGCTTTATGAAAGTCTTAACTAATTCC
>NW_006774651.1:0-203 GCF_000442215.2 Lipotes vexillifer
AGGGCACAGGTTAGTGTTAGCGTACGTGTTAGGATTATGGAACGGGTGACGGTAAGGCTTCGCTTAAGGGTTAAGTTAGGGTTAGGGAAAGTGGACGGTTTAGGCTACAGGTTAGGGTACGACAACAGTTTAGGGTTAGTGTACATTTTAGGGTACATGTTAGTGTGAGCGTACGGGTTATCATTAGGGCATCGTTTAGGGTA
>NW_006774652.1:0-386 GCF_000442215.2 Lipotes vexillifer
TATTACCATTTTCTTAATTGTTTTGTGTTTGTTTTTGTAGGTCTTTTCCTTCTCTTGTGTTTTCTGCCTAGAGAAGTTCCTTTAGTGTTTGTTGTTAAGCTGGTTTGGTGGTGCTGAGTTCTCTTAACTTTTGCCTGTCTGTAAAGGTTTTAATTTTCCTTTGAATCAGAATGAGATCCTTGCTGGGTAGAGTAATCTTGTTTGTAAGTTTTTCCCTTTTATCACTTTAAATATTTCCTGCCACTCCCTTCTGGCTTGGAGAGTTTCTGCTGAAAGATCAGTTGTTAACTTTATGGGGATTCCCTTGTATATTATTCGTCGCATTTCCCTTGCTGCTTTTAATATTTTTTCTTTGTATTTAATTTTTGATAATTTGATTAATATGT
>NW_006774653.1:0-209 GCF_000442215.2 Lipotes vexillifer
GAGGGAGAAAAATGGAGCTGGAGGACTCAGACTCCCTGACTTCAGACTATACTACAAACCTACTGTAATCAAGACAGTATGGTACTGGCACAAAAACAGAAATACAGATCAAGGAAACAGGATAGAAATCCCAGAGGTAAACCCACGCACCTATGGTCAACTAATCTATGACAAAGGAGGCAAAGATATACAGTGGAGAAAAGACAGTC
>NW_006774654.1:0-714 GCF_000442215.2 Lipotes vexillifer
GCTTTTAAATCTCATGTCCTCTTCTAAATGAGCCGTGGGGCTAGACTGTGTTGCCTCCTTCTCCTCCCCTCCCCCCAAAGTGTGTTGGTTTGTGTTGTGACAGAGGATAAAAAAAAAAAAGAAAGAAAGAAAATAAGTGAGAAGTTTCCTTAAGAGCCTGTCCTCTTGATATATAGTGAAGAGGAAGCACTTCACCTCTGTGATCTACTTTTTCAAAGCCAAGTCTAACCAGGACAAAACCACCAAGCAAATCCCAGCGCCCGGCTGTCTATACAGTACCTGAGCAGCCCTCCTCCACGCTGTCAAGGTCATGGAAACAAGGAGAGTCTGAGCAACGGTCAAAGCCCAGAAGAGACTAAACAGACATGATGACCCCATATCCTTTGAGATCCTGGAGCAAGGAAAGGTATAACAAAGGGAACATGGATAGGGACTTCAGTTAATAATAAAGTATCAATATTTGTTCATTATTTGTCATGATTCTGTAAAAAATTAGACAGGAAAAATTAAACGTCAAATAAGAGAAACCTACTGTAACTAACTGGAAATCTAGAGGAAAAGGGGGATTTCTTTGTAAAAACACATTACCAAAATGGACCCTAAATTAAGGAAAACACAAAAAGGGCAATGAACCACTGAGCAACCTCTTCCCCTACTGGCTATCCTATCACTGATCCAGGCTTTCCCTCTCCCGGGAAAGAGAAGGAGCAGGGA
>NW_006774655.1:0-329 GCF_000442215.2 Lipotes vexillifer
GAACCCGCGTCCCTTGCATCGGCAGGCGGACTCTCAACCACTGCGCCACCAGGGAAGCCCCCCCCTTTTTTTTAAGTATAAAATGAAGATAATCATAGCATATTAGGTAGATGTTATTGGTATCTTCATTTCACACCTTTAAAAAAAAGACAGATGTTGTGAGGACTTAACGAGATCATATATGCAAACTGTTTATCCCAGAGTCTGGCACAAATGTCACTTCCTACTACAGGACAATAAAGTTATTGAGCACTCACCTCGAGCCCAGCAGTGGGGAGCTTTCCCATAGTTTCTCTCTTTTAATAACCAGCAGCCCTGGCAAGCGGTTC
>NW_006774656.1:0-3751 GCF_000442215.2 Lipotes vexillifer
CCGGGGCACGAACCCGCGCCCCCTGCATCGGCAGGCAGACTCTCAGCCACTGCGCCACCAGGGAAGCCCCCCCAGTAGTGTCTTTTCCTCCTTAGTTTCTCTAAATTCAGTTTAAGACTTGATCCTAGTTCTTCTCTAAGCACTCTACTCCAGTATCTCCTGGTACAGTGAACTCTTCTTTTCTTGGATATCTTCTGATTATCAGTAGACACAGTATCGAATATTGCCACTGTGCAAACATTATACTCCTTATAGTACTTTGTTGTATATGGTCTTCTGGTGTCCTGAGAGTTGGCCAGAATATTCAACATCGAAGTAGGACGGCTGAGGCCAGACTGATTGAGGCCAATCAGTCAGGATCTATAGAGAATTTATCTACATTATTAGCTTTTTGTACTTAGATCTGTCCGATTAGCTCCTCTGAGTAGCAGCTGGAGGCGGAAGTCAGGATTTCTTGGGAATAACTTATGTAGTTATTCATACATCACTTCAACAAATATTTACTGAGTACTTTTACTATGTGCTAGGCACTGTTCTAGGTGGTAGGGAAACAGCAGTAAATAAAATGGAAAAAGACCTCGTGCCTTTGTGGAGCTTTGCGGGGGGCAGACAGACAAGGAAAGCAGTAACGTCACACAGCAGTAAGTGCAAGGAGGAAAACAAATGATGAGTGACGGGGGAGGGGCAGGATGCTGTTTTAGATAAGACCGGGAAGAAGACCTCTCTGAGGACGACACTCTGAACAGAGATCCAAATGAAGTGAGAGACGAAACAGTGGGGGCAAGGGGGAGGGGAGAACACTGCAGGCAGAGGAGGGAACCGCAAGTACAGAGGCCTGAAGGCAACAGTGTGTTTGATTTATTCAGGGAACAGTAAAAAGAGCACATAACTCGAATATATGTAGTGGCCTAGAGGGAGAGTTGTTAGAGATGAGATCAGAGAGACCCATGGGGAGCTAGATCGTGCCATGGTAAGGACTTGTGATTTTATCGTGTCACAGTAAAACTTGGATGGGTTTTGTGCAGAAGAATGACATGCTAAGATTACTGTGGAAACGGATCCCTCACGCTGGTGAATGGAGAGCAGACTAGGGGTTGACAGTGAAGCAGGGAGAGTCCATGCGGCAGGTTCCATGTGAGAGTTAGATGCTTGTTAACTCTCCATCAGGAAATGAACAAATGCTTTGCGGCATTTGTTATTCTGCTTACATTTATTGGGAGCCTACTCTATGCTGGGCACAGTATTAACTACTAGGGACATGATGGTGAGTAAAAGACATAGTCCATCTCCTCATACACTAAGAATCTATAACCAGAGTTCAGTCCAACCAGTGGTAGTTGATGTTTGTTCTCTGTTGAACTATTTCAAGGGAAAATGTTCTGAATTTACTATTAAAAAGCAAATCAGAAAAGGGAATATCCTCAGTTCCTCTAAAGGAATACTTTTTATAATGGCCACAAAGCAGTAAAATGAGGTTCCAAGTTGGGTAGAAGTTACTGTTACGGCTATGGCTCCTGTGAGATCACTGTATTCCTGAGTTACTTGAAGATGAACTATTTTATTATTTCATGCCCAAGGTCTGCACTGTAGTCTTGAGATGGACTGAAGGGGATTGAGAGAGTTGATCCTTAGGTTGGTTGCTATCATGGCACTCTTGACCTTCATCATTTGCCTGTAGCTGTGATTTCTATAGAGAACTGTACCTTCAGTCTCCTGACTTCTCACTGAAGAAGTCAGTGTAATTTATATTGAATGAATTAATCGGTATTAGATTGGATTGGAATGGACATTGCACCCAACTAAAAAAATTGATAAATCTTATAAGCATATAACACACCTATTATTTAGTATAAAAGCAAACCATGCACCGTGCATAAATGATCTCATTTAGTTCTCAGAGCAGCACAATTAGAAAAGTATTGTCATGGCCATTTTATAGAAAAAGAAAATGAGACTCAGAAATGTCAAGTAGGGACTTCCCTGGTGGTCCACTGGTTAAGACTCTACGCTTCCAATGCAGGGGGTGCGGGTTCGATCACTGGTTTGGGAACTGAGATCCCATGCATGGGGCATGACCAAAAAAAAAAAAAAGTCAAGTAAATTACCTGAGGGTGCATAGCTAGGTAAGTAGCAGGGCTCTTGACTCCAAACATTGGGCTCGTAAATACTACCCAACCCTGTCTTTCCTCTTCAGTCACTACCATTTCAAAATGAAGTCAGTTGCCTCCTAGATTTAATCCTTACCATTCCCCTTCTCTAATCCTCCTCTCCCCACCACCACCTCCTCCTCAATTCACTATGTCAAAGAGAAAGAACATTTTTGAGAAAAAACTAATTTCCTAAAGGTTCATGTCTACCAGCAGTAGAGTCTGACAGACCTGGGCTGGAATTCTAGATCATCCATTTCATTGGCTGTGTGACCTAGTACAAGTTACTTAACTCTCCATAACCTCTTCATGTGTAAATGTGACTAAAAACTTACTTCATAAGGTGGGTGGGGAGATTTAAATCAATATGTGAAATATGCTTATAACAGTGCCTGGCACATAGCAACAGCTCAGCATTGCTACAGCTCAACAAATGATAGCAATTATTATAAAAAACAAAACAACCCCTTAAGTAACAATCATAAATAAAATATTAGTGCCATCAATATTTAGTCCATAAACACTTCTTTTATGATGAAAAAGTAGAAGACTGCCAAAATAATGAAGCAGCTTAAAAGTATGTAACTTTATAAATATTACTCTTGAAATTTCTTCTCAGTAACCATAAATTTGAGCCAGTTGTATTTTTGTTTGAGTATTTTGGTTATCATGAGACTTGACATCTAAAGTAAAAAGAAAGAGGTATATTTGTTATGCATTTTAGTGTACTCTAATGGTTTTGACAAAGTATGCATAGATGTTAGAAAGAAAAAAAATCCCAATTAATTATTGAAGTTTTTCATAGTTGTAGACACAACTATGATTGAAAACATGAAAGGAAGTGTAGAATATTTCTGCGGGTACTCATCACTCCCAGTGAGACATAGCACCAAACCGTGAAGTCCTAAAAGAATTCTTACAGGTTTAGAATATAGTGGAAAAGTTAATGTTTATGTTAGGGGACTCTGTAACATTCTGGAAATGTTTACCAACAAACCAAAAAGTATTTGGCATTTGGAAGTCTTTCATAGGCATAGTCTGTAATCAGACCCACAGAAATCAGCAACTTGAGGCCCTGGCACAAGTGAAATATCTGTAAAGGTTAGCTGGCACTCATTCATTTACCGCGCTGTGGGAACGTGATCATCTTAAATCTTCCTGTCGTAGTGATCCTCATCTTTGCAACTTGTTCAGAAATGTTTGTGCTGATTAACACTTAAATGTTTTAAATACTGATTTAGCCATTTCTAGCACATATAAAATAGTAATAGCCTTTTAGTTATTTTCTTACTTTTGAAACCACCAACTTCCTTATAAATATCTTCATCACTCGTTATGGTCCTCAAAAATAGCTCTTCAGTTTAAATTGTGGTTTCCTGAGTTTCCTGTACCATTTCTCCAAGTCTATAACTGTAAGGACTGGTTACCACATACCATGTTTCATAGCAGATGAAAAATCCTTGTTTTCACTTAATAGTCCCCTAACTAAGTATTTAAGGTAGTCTCTGTGGGAGCTGTCTCCCTACCCCATTAGTATGTGAAGGAGCCAGATCCCTGAGATGTATTGATTTTTTTTTTTTTTTTTTTTTTTTTTTTTTTTTTTT
>NW_006774657.1:0-524 GCF_000442215.2 Lipotes vexillifer
ACTCCAAACACATAGCAGGTGCTCAATATAGACCCACTTAATGGAATCAGCTTAAAATGATCAGTAACGTTAGTCAAATGAAAATGAACAGAGAAGCAGGGTGATTCATAAAAGGCCTATCGGCTTACATTCCAGGAACCCATCTGGTAGGGAAGGTGAGGTTATATTCCTCTATATCTGTTGAGAGGTTCTTTGTGCAAACAAAATGACTTGAGGTTCCCCAGGTACCACTTTCACAGACGCCAGCAATGAACCCCAGCAATGATCTCAGGACTGCCTCCACAACAACCCAGGCCTTACCGGAGACCCAGGCATCCCCAAGAACCCAGGTCTTGCTCAAGATATAGGACACCACAAGCTTCCAGGCCTTACCCAAGATCCTTACCTCTGCAAGAACCCAACACTTTCCCAAGACTTTGACCTTCAGAAGAATTCAGTCATTACCCAAGATTCTGGCACCCAGAGTAGCGTAGGGCATTTTTTAAATGCCCATATCTCACCCTACCCTCTGGTCTCCGCAAGAA
>NW_006774658.1:0-323 GCF_000442215.2 Lipotes vexillifer
AAACTTAATTTTCCACCTGATCTTTCTACATTATTTAAATTTGTCATTTCTAGGTATAACTGTCATGTTAGTAAACAAGTATGTTACATAATCTCTTAATCAATTAAAAGTCTTTGGGGATAATATCCAATGCAGTAACCTTACAACAAAGCTACTACGTTGTGCCAAGACACTATAGCTCAGGTTTGAATCATATTTCTGGTTACTCTATGTAATGGGTGTGTACACAAAGACAGGACTCCTGAGAAGGACAACTGGTATACTATCTGCAGCAGGGATCCCCCACACTGAGCTGGATGAGCAGGCAGAGAATTCAGAAAGCA
>NW_006774659.1:0-858 GCF_000442215.2 Lipotes vexillifer
AGCAGAAACTAACACACCACTGTAAAGCAATTATACCCCAATAAAGATGTTAAAAAAAATAAAATAAATCAGATATGATAAGCTCCATGAGAATTTTGTAAAAAGATCAACTAGACCTCTTTATATTCACCAAGCGGTTCTGAGAACTAACAGGTTTGGAGAGAAACTATCTGTCTTCCTTGCACAGAAAAAAAGCTTAGCACATATGCTTTTCTTATGTGTCTATAATGATTCTACCACTTCCCTAAATTTCTTCTTCACTGTCCTTTTAAGTTCATAAGTGATGATAGAACTGCCAACATCAAAGCTAAGGACAGTCTATTCTGAGAATCATTTATTAGTATACCTAAAAGTCTAATGAAATAATGACTTCATTTTGCCAAGATCCCACGATACGAACTGATATCCAGACCACTGATCTTGAATTAATTTGCCCTGTCTTCACTAAATCTTGTCACAGTTACACCTTCCTGATACCTTGAATTAACCTTGAGTACACCACAGGTTAAAAATAAAAGCAAGAATAATATTCTCCGTTAGGCTATCAAATAAGCAAACAATCTCCTCTCCCTAATTGCTTTGACGAAGATAGCACCAAAGGTAACATCACATTATATAAACTTTAAAAAATATATAAAACGCAAATCAAATTATCACATTGTATACTTTAAATATATATGATTTTGCCAATTATACCTCAGTAAAGCTGGAGGAAAAAATATATATAAAAGCACTGCCTTGGGCTTCCCTGGTGGCGCAGTGGTTGAGAGTCCACCTGCCGATGCACGGGACACGGGGTTCGTGCCCCGGTCTGGGAAGATCCCACATGCCGCGGAATGGCTGGGCCCGTGAGCCATG
>NW_006774660.1:0-853 GCF_000442215.2 Lipotes vexillifer
AAAAAAAAAAAAAAAAAAAAAAAAAACTGGAAGGGTGTCTGGGGAATCATCTCAGCGATTGCTCTCTTAGACCATTCACATTTCACAAAATATGAGCACAGGCCAACATTAACAAGAGAGATTTAAAAAAAACAAACAGGGACTTCCCTGTTGGCACAGGGGGCCCAGGTTCGATCCCTGGTCAGGGAACTAGATCCCACATACATGCCACAACTAAGAGTTCGCATGACACAACTAAGGAGCTGGCCTGCCACAACTAAGCCTGGTACAACCAAATAAATAAATAAATGTTAAAAAAAATTTTTTTTAATTTTTTTAATTTAAAGTAAAAAAAGAAACAGAAGTTATAACTACAAATGAGTCTAAAATGGTAAGCCATACACATATTGCACTGAAGTAATTACAACATTAGGCATTCCAGATTACATCTTTGGGCAGTGTTTTCAGAACCTGCAGTGCTGTCTTCAGCGTGACCCAAGTGGTGGCAAATCTTTATTCCTCGAGGTCAACTGGGTTTGATTTTTCAAAACAGTCAAAACTCACTTGGAGTCAAAGCTGTTGAGTAAATTTCTATAAATTTATTTCCTTTTTTAAAAAAAGAGACAATGCAACATAGCAGTTAAAAGTACTGACTTTTAGGGCTTTCCTGGTGGCGCAGTGGTTGAGAGTCCGCCTGCCGGTGCAGGGGTCATGGGTTCGTGCCCCAGTCCGGGAGGATCCCACATGCTGTGGAGCAGCTAGGCCCGTGAGCCATGGCCGCTGAGCCTGCGTGTCCGGAGCCTGTGCTCTGTAACGGGAGAGGCCACAGCAGTGAGAGGCCCGCATACCACAAAAAAAAAAAAAAAAAAAAAAA
>NW_006774662.1:0-818 GCF_000442215.2 Lipotes vexillifer
TATAATTGAGGGAAATTATATTTATTAAATATAAGAAGGGTTTTGAACAATGTTTCAACTACCTAACAATTTAATTATTACCCTATGGTGAGCTGGGCTACACCTGAAGAAATCAGAGAACAAATGAACATCTGTCAAATCTTATTGAAAGGATTCCTTCTCTCCTCATGAAGCTTACAGTTTAGTGGGAAAAACATAGCTTTTACGAGTAATTAATGAGTGATTAATATTATGAGCACATTCTACATGGCAGGCACTTGCTATATGCTTTACAGAATTATTTCATTTAATTATCAGGATTTAGCCCAAAAGAATTTGAAATCTCTAACAGGTGGTTTTGCAAGCCACACTAGATTTTTCTTTTCTTTTCTTTTCTTCAGATGCTCTCTCTCTCTTTTATTTATTTATTTATTATTTTTGGCTGCATTGGGTCTTCGTTGTTGCACGCGGGCTTTCTCTAGTTGCGGCGAGGAGGGGCTACTCTTCCTTGCAGTGGGCAGGATTCTCACTGAGGCAAGCCACACTAGATTTTTCTGTTGCCACTATTTCTCTTTGACAGCTGAAGAAACTAAGCTTTAATGAAGTTGATTAACACCCACCCTCCCCCCCAAAAATCCTGACACATGCTTGCTTTGATAAGCATTAGATCACTCTCTACTTCCTTCTTCGACTATTGAGGAAAGATTGCAGATGACTCTTCATATAAGGACTTGTAGAGGAAGCAGAATGCCAAACCCAGGAAGATACATTCTTATTTTTCTTGAGTGTAACATTTATCATACTATATTGTAACTGTGCTCACTTGTCTATCTTCCTGG
>NW_006774663.1:0-353 GCF_000442215.2 Lipotes vexillifer
TGGCTGTCTGTATATCTTCTTTGGAGAAATGTCTATTTAGGTCTTCTGCCCATTTTTGGATTGACTTCTTTGTTTTCTTGTTATTGAGCTGCATGAGCTGCTTGTAAAGTTTGGAAATTAATCCTTTGTCAGTTGCTTCGTTTGCAAATATGTTCTCCCATTCTGAGGGTTGTCTTTTGGTCTTCTTTATGGTTTCCTTTCCTGTGCAAAATCTTTGAAGTTTCATTAGGTCCCATTTTTTTATTATTGTTTTTATTTCCATTTCTCTCAGAGGTGGGTCAAAAAGGATATTGCTGTGGTTTATGTCATAGAGTGTTCTGCCTATGTTTTCCTCTAAGAGTTTGATAGTTTCT
>NW_006774664.1:0-3233 GCF_000442215.2 Lipotes vexillifer
AGAGTCTGCCTGCTGATGCAGGGGACATGGGTTCGTGCCCCGGTCCGGGAAGATTCCACATGCTGTGAAGCGGCTGGGCCACTGAGCCGCGCGTCCAGAGCCTGTGCTCCGTGACAGGAGAGGCCACAACAGTGAGAGGCCTGCGTACCGCAACAAAACAAAACAAAACAAAACAAAATATGACACCAAAAACACAAAGCTTGGGAAAGGGAGTAAAAAATGTAGAGCTTTTAGAGAATGTATTTGAATTTAAATGACTATCAATTTAAAACAAGTAGATACAGGTCAACACATATGACCTGCATAGTAACCACAAATCAAACCTATAATAGATATACAAACACTAGAGAGGAATACAAACTTAACTCTAATGAGGGTCATCAAAGCATAAGGTAAGAGACTAAAAGAAAATGAAAAGAACAGAGAAGAACTACAAAAAAAAACCCCAGAAAACAAATAAAAAATGGCAATAAGTACATACCTATCAATAATCACTTGGACTAAATGCCCCAAACCAAATACAAAGAGTGGCTGATTGGATAGGAAAAAAAAAAAAGACCCATGTATATGCTGCCTACAAGAGACTCACTTCATAGCTAAAGATGCACACAGACTGAAAGTGAGGGGATGGAGAAAGATATTCCACATGAAACAAAAGGAAAACTGTGGTAGCAATACTCATATCAGACAATATAGACTTTAAAACAAAGTCTATAATAAAAAACAAAGAAGCACATCATATAACGATAAAGGATCGATACAAGAAGAGATAGAACATTCGTAAACATATACGCATCTAGTACAGAGCACCTAAATAAGTAAAGCAAGTATTAACGGATATAAAGGGATAAACTGACAGTAATACAATAATATTAAGGGACTTTAACACCCCACTTACATCAATGGGCAGATTTTCTGAACAGAAAATCAATAAGGAAACACTGGCCTTAAATAACACATTAGACCAGTTGGATTTAATAGACATTACAGGACATTGCATCCAAAAATGGCAAAATACACATTCTTTTCAAGTGCACATAAAATTTTCTCCAGGATAGGTCACATTCTAGGCTACAAAACAAGTCTCAAGAAATTTAAGAGGATACAAATTATATCAAGCATCTGTTCCAACCACAACGGTATGAAACTAGAAATCAATTACAGGTAAAAAAGGGGGAAGACAAACATGGGGAGACTAAACAACATGCTATGAAAAAAACTAATGGGTCAATGAAGAATTCAAAGACAAAATCAGAAAATACCTTGAAACAAATGAAAATAAAAGCACAACTTTCCAAAGTCTATGGGAAAAAGCAAAAGAAGTTCTCAGAGGGAAGTTTATAATGATACAGGCCTACCTCAAGAAACAAGAAGAATCTCTCAAATAAACATCTTAACCTTAGAAAAAGAAGAATAAACTAAGCCCAAAGTCAGCAGAGGAAGGAGATTATAAAAAGATCAGAGTGGGAATAAATAAAATTGAGAACAACAACAAAAAATAGAATAAATCTATGAAACCAAGGGCTAGTTTGTTTTTTTTTAACAGAAAAACAAAATTGGTAAGTCTTTAGCAATGCTCATTAAGAACAAAATTGCAAGGACCCAAATAAACAGAATAAGAAATGAAAGAGGAGAAATAACCAATACCATAGCGATACAAAAAAATCTTGAGAATACTACAAACAGTTATATGCCAACAAATTGGACAATCTAGAAGAAATGGACAAATTTCTAGAAAAATACACATGCCAAGACTGAATCAGGAAGAAACAGACAATCTGAACAAGACCAATCACTAGTAGTGAAACTAAATTTGGAACAACAACAAAACGCCCAGCAAATGGAAGTCCAAGACCAAACAGCTCAGGGAAATTCTACCAAGCATATAAAGAAGAGTTAATACCTATCCTTCTCAAAGTATCCAAAAAAACTTAAGAGGAGGAAATACTCCCAAATTCATTCTACAAGGCTACCATTATCCTGATACCAAAACAAGACAGACACTACAGAAAAAAGAAAATTACAACCCAATATCTCTGATTAATAAAGATGCAATAATCCTCAACAAAATGTTAGCAAACCAAATTCAACAATATATAAAAAGGATAATTAACTGTGATCCAGTGGGATTTATAGCAGGGATGCTATGATGGTTCAATATCCACAAATCAATCAATGTGATACACCACATTAACAAAAAGAAGGGTAAAAATCACATGGTCTTCTCAATAGATACAGAAAAGCATTGGACAAAATTCAACACCCATTCATGATAAAAACTCTCAAAAAAGTTGATATAGAGGGAACATACCACAAAAAAATAAAAGTCATTTGTTACAAACCCACAGCTAACATCATGCACAATTGTGAAAAACTAAAACAAGTATGCCCACTCTCACCATTTCTATTTCAAGACAAGTATGCCCACTCTCACCATTTCTATTTAACATAATATTGGATATCCTAGCTACAGCAATTGGACAAGAAAAAGAAATAAAAGGAATCCAAATTGGAAGGGAAGAAGTAAAACTGTCACTATTTTCAGATGACATGTATAGAAAAACCTGAAGTCTCCACCAGAAAACTATAAGAGCTAATAAATGAATTCACTGAAGTTGCAAGATACAAGATTAATATACAGAAATCTGTTGCTTTTCTAAACACTAATAATGAACTATCATAAAGAAAAAGCAAGCAAGTAATGTCACTTAAAATTGCATCAAAAAGAACAAAATACCTACAAATAAACTTAACCAAGGAGGTGAAAGACCCATACTCTGAAAACTATAAGACATTGATTAAGGAATTGAATAAATAAATGGAAAGATATCACATGTTCATGGATTGGAAGGATTAAAAAATTTTAAATGTTCATTCTACTCAAGGCAGTCTACAGATTTAATGCAGTAACTGTCAAAATACCAATGACATTTTTCACTGAACTAGAACAAATAATGCTAAACTTTGTATGGAACCACAAAAGACCCCAAAGAGCCAAAGCAATCTTGAAAAAAAAGAACAAAGCTGGAGGTATCACACTTGCTGACCTCAGACTATACTACAAAGCTACAGTAATCAAAACACTATGGGGCTTCCCTGGTGGTGCAGTGGTTGAGAGTTCATCTGCTGATGCAGGGGACATGGGTTCGTGCCCCGGTCCGGGAGGACCTCACATGCCGCGGAGCAGCTGGGCCCGTGAGCCATGGCCGCTGAGCCTGCACATCCAGAGCCTG
>NW_006774665.1:0-2337 GCF_000442215.2 Lipotes vexillifer
CAGAAGAGCTTTGCAAAATTCCATGTTTTAATGTAACTTTTTAACCCAGTGAATCAATGTACCTGGGATATTTTTTTACATACTTATCTCATCCTTATAAGGCTGAACCGTTGCTGCTTCCCCTAAGTTTCCTTGCCCCTCTCCCCACTCTCCCACCAGGCCTTTTCCACAAAGGAATGGGAGGGAGGGGGAGAGTCCAGCAGGGAGAGGACAGCGCACCTGCTGGGAAACGGTAAAGAGGGGTCCGGACAGCTTGAGGGGGGTTTTGGAGGACGGGCAGAGGTTGGGTCAGTGGCAGGAGATGCCATTTACCCCTGACCTCTGGGACACGTGCACACATAGGTCTGACAGTTACTTGTGATTTTCTTCAAACTAGCTTGCCAGGTTGGAATGACCGATGATGACACCAGAGGCTTCCGACCTTCCTGATTGGAAGGACCAGACTCCGTGGTGCTCGGCAACAGCAGTAGACAACAGCATCTCGCCAGAGCTTCTCTCCACTGCCAGTTGCCCCGCAGCTTGGGGAATTGACGCCCGCTCGTGTTTAGCCCAGGTCCAGAAGAAGAGTTGGGACAAAGCACAGTCTAGGCTTCGAGGAAGGGAAGAGTTTGGGAGACATCATGGACGATCGTCAACCGAGTTCCCAGGCTGAGGACGAGACCTGCCAGCCCAGCTCCTCAGGGTACCCCCTGGAGGTGACTGTCTATGAAGAAAGCCCAGGACCGTCAGGTGAGGGAGCTGGCACGAGAAGGAACTGCAGAGCCTTCACTGGTAAGGAGGAACGGGTACAGAGGTCGGGAAGGAGCCCCTGCGAAAGGTGCCTATGAAAGAAAGGAGACATTCGGGAAGCCAGGGATTGCGGGCGGAGAGCACAGGAGCTGGGGACACGGAGCACCTGGGGAGCAAGAACGAGGGTTGGGAGATGAGCGCCAAGCACGAGAGAAGGGAAGAGAGGAAACAAGGGGAGGGTTTTGTTTTCTTTTGTTTTCTTTCCTGGTGGGAGAAATTATCTACCATGAGAGAGTTTTGAGGACAGGAAGCTGGAAAAATGACAGAAGGAGTCAGGGGAGGGATCGGGAGATATGGACAGAGAAAGATGGAAAGATGCCTTGGGGCAAGGTCAGCGGTCTGTGAGACTGGAAAACACGGGGGTGCTTCACGTGGGAGGCAGAGTCGGGGTGGGGTTGGGTGGTCACCAGTGGCTGGATTCCCAAGACGAGGGCGTCACACTGTAGTCTCTTCTCCTGCGTCAGCCCCCTGGGCCGCTGGCCGCTCCCCGCCTCAGCGCCCCGGCCGTAAGAGGAAGAGGTCAGTGGCGTTCAGAGCGGAGGTGGAGGGCGACCCGGCCGCTGAGGCCCAGGACACCTGGGTCGTGGAGTGGCTGAGTGGGCTGAAGATGAAGCTGAAGCGACAGCGGGTGTCTTCAGTGCTGCCTGAGCACCACGAGGTCTTCAACAGGATGCTCGGTAAGGACCGGCCCCCTCGCCCAGCACCCTCCGATCCTATACTTGAATAACAAGGAAACAAATCTTCCCATGACTACACTTTTCCAGTGGAAAACAATTCCCTGCTAGTTGGTGCGCACTCCGTCCCTGGCGGACTGCCTACGGATAAAGGATACAGGGGACACGTAAATGATACAGGATGAGGTTACATTTAGAAATGATACAGGCTTAGGTTAGTTTGGTTTCAACTGTACCCCTGAGACTCTAGCTCTTACTGGCCTTTTGAATCTTACTGGCCCCCCGCGCGGGGGGGCTGACAGTCCATCTTGGCCCCAACGAGACTGTCAATTGAGAAATTGGCTGAGAGTAACTCGATGCCCTCTGCATTGATACGTGAATGCATGATGAAGGGGCATCACTCCCTTTCACTCGGCCCCCCTAGAAGGGGAGTCACCCCCTTTCCTCCCACAGTGAATGGTCTTTTCTCCCCTCTTCCCGTCAGCTTCACCCTGGGCCACATCTTGGCATTTCCCCAGGGGGGGCGTGGTTCTCCCTCTTGGCTCTGCAATGCTCCCACGACAGCCCTGTTCCCACTGGCAACATCTGCCCTCTTTTCACAGAGGATCCCGTCGTTAAGAAATTCCTCGCCTGGGACAAAAACCTGGAAGTATCTGACAAGGTAAGTCACCGGCAGAGATGGATTCCTGCTCCAGCGCCTGTGCTGGGTGGGCGCGTGGGGTGCTTTCTACACCCACGTTCCCACTCCCCTCCCAGCCTGATGCCTTGTCAACACTTCCCTCCAGGGGCCTCGAGGACCCCTCTGGGATCTGAGCCCCAGGTGTGCCCCTTTGGTGGTTGCTGCCTAAGTCCCCTCTCCTCTCAGCTCCTGGGC
>NW_006774666.1:0-513 GCF_000442215.2 Lipotes vexillifer
TTTACGGTTATATTTAGGGTTACAGAACGGGGACGGTTTAGGGTACAGGTTAGGGTAAGACAACGGTTTAGGTTTAGCGTACGTGTTAGTGCATGGGTTAGTGTTAGCCTACTGGTTAGGATTAGGGCACGGGTTAGGATAAGGCTTCGCGTAAGTGTTAGGGTTAGGGAATGTGGGTATGGCTTAGGTTACAGATTAGGTTACGACAACAGTTTAGGATTAGCGTACGTGTTAGGGCACAGGTTAGTGTTAGCGTATGGGTTAGGAATAGGGCATGGGTTAGGGTAAGCCTTTGGGTAAGTGTTAGGTTTAGGGTTAGGGAATGGGGACAGTTTAGGGTACAGGTTAGGTTACGACAATGGTTTAGGGTTAGCGTATGTATTAGGGCACAGGTTAGTTTTAGCATACGGGTTAATATTAGGGCACGGTTTAGGGTAAGGCTAACGGTAAGCGTTAGCGTTACAATTAGGGTTAGGGTTAGGGAACGGGGACGGATTAGGGTATAGGTTAGGG
>NW_006774667.1:0-219 GCF_000442215.2 Lipotes vexillifer
TTGCCTTATGTATTGAGGTGGTCCTATGTTGGGTGCATATATATTTATAATTGTTATATCTTCCTGGATTGATCCCTTGATCATTATGTAGTGTTCTTCCTTGTCTCTTGTAACATTCTTGATTTTAAAGTCTATTTTATCTGATATGAGCATTGTTACTCCAGCTTTCTTTTGATTTCCATTTGCATGGAATATCTTTTTCATCCTCTCACTTTCAGT
>NW_006774669.1:0-1698 GCF_000442215.2 Lipotes vexillifer
GGCAGGAGGATTCAAAGCAGAGCAAGGAGGATTCTGTGCTCTGTGACGACAAAGCCGTGGCTTGGCGCCCACCACCCTCTGTGATAGACACTCAAGATCTGGCTGCACTGAACCTGAGGCCAGCACTACAGTGGCCACTATTAGAGAAGTTAATTGTTCACGTCAGCATGTTCCAAGGACACGTTCCTTGGAGTCCACTTCTCTTCCCTAAGCCTCCATTTCTAACTTTGTGAAATGCTCGTAATAGTACCAAATCTCAAGGAAGCCTTGGAGGAGTGAAAGCACTTAGCGGTTGTAACACACTTTGTAAGGTACAGCATGAAGTGAAAGGGCCGTTCACATTGTTATTGTTTCTACTGTACGTTTTAACATCAGGAGCAGATTCCTCTGTGTGGGTACGAAGCAGGTTGCCTCAAGTGACCCTCAGATCAGGGAGAGAAGGCCCCAGGCTCAGGTCAGGAGGTGTGAGAGGAGAGCAATCTGATCTAAAGCTTCTGATTTGTTTTTGTCTGATATTGAGATTTTAGGCACTGTTTCCATTTGAATCACATAAAGGAGTGAGACTGTGACCACATGGATGGACTTAGAGGGTATCATGCTTGGTGAAATAAGTCAGACGGAGAAAGACAAATACTGTATGATTTCACTTATATGTGGAACCTACAAAACAAAACAAATGAACAAGCATAACAAAATAGAAACAGAGTCATTGGTACAGATAACAAACAGGTGCTTGCCAGAGGGAAGCAGGATAAGGGAATGAAAGAAATAGGTGAGGGAAATTAAGATGGAAAAACTTCCAGTTATAAAACAAATGAGTCGCAGGTATACATTGACAGTGTGGGGGAATACAGTCAAGAATTATGTAATGTCTTTGGTAACAGATGACAACCAGATGTCACGGTGTTCATTTTGAAATGTATAGAAATACTGAATCACTCTGCTATGTACCAGGAACTAACATAGTGTTGTAGGTCAATTATACTTCAAAAACAAACAAACAAACAAACAAAAGAAACTCATAGCAAGAGATCAGATTTGTGGTTACCAGAGGTGGGGGATGAGAGGGAGGGGAAATTGGATAAAGAGAGTCAAACTTCCAGTTATAGGATAAATAAGCACTAGGGATGTGATGTACAACATTTTAAATGCAATCAACACTGCTGTATGTTATATATGAAAGCTGTTAAGAGAATAAATCCTAAGAGTTCTCATCACAAGGAAAAAATTATTTTCCAATTCTTTAGTTTTGTATCTATATGAGATGATGAATGTTCACTAAATTTATGGTGCTAATTACTTCATTATGTTTGTAAGTCAAATCGTTATGCTGTACACCTTAAGCTTATACAGTGCTGTATGTCAATTATATCTCAGTAAAACTGGAAGAAAAAAAAGAGAGAGTGAGGCAATGAGTAGGGAAGGGAGCACAGAAATTCTGTTCCCATCCCCAATTCAAATTACCTATGAAAAATAGCCTTTTTCTGAAACTAAAACTTTACTTATGTTCTTAAGTTTGCTTCCTAAAACGCACATAGAAATGTGACACAGTTAACTTTTATTCATGTCTCAAGTCTGAGTTATAATAATAACATAAGAACAATGCCTAGGTAGCTCCCATCAGGAGACTTGCATAAGCCTCTTAGATAGCCTCATCCACCAGAGGGCAGACAGCAGAAGCAAGAAGAGCTACAATCC
>NW_006774670.1:0-36997 GCF_000442215.2 Lipotes vexillifer
AAAAAAAAAAAAAAAAAAAAATCAAAGAAGGCTGTAACAGATGACTGTTACATATGTTCCATACTGGGATTCCATATGATTTAAAATAGCTGGAAATTTCCTAGTTAAAGGGGAATTCTAAAACATCAGGAGCAAAGCTAACGAAATTTACTGTTTTCCTGGAGTATATGGACTTGGGGAGAAAAGCTTAATCAAGCCAAATAGGCCTAAAATGAAGAAACAGAAAGGTGGCTTTTTAAAAATTCTTCTTCCTTGAAGTTTTTTTTACCATTTTTTGCATTTGTCCCTAACTTCAGCCCATTACTTGCAATGTGCTGCTCTAATCATCTCCTTGTTTCAGAATTAAAACATAGCTACTGACATATTTATATTTATTTAACTTACTATTTATTGTTCAGGGTCATTACCTTCAAAAGAAGGCATCCTACGTTAGAAGCACTTTTACTACTTTTTATCCTAGATTGATAGTACCTCTACCTATTCTCACATACAAGACAATCAGCAATCTTGCCCTACAGTTAAAATGTCTTATTGCATCATAAACAAAAGTGTCAGGTAAAAAAAAAATGAACTTTTACTATCGAGAATATAGGGTTCACTAAATGTCTTATATTCTATACATAAAATGTAAGTTCTGTCATCAAGTCAAGGTTGGAATCCAGATTCTAAAGCATACTTGCTACTCGATCTTAAATGTAAAGATATTCCTAGAGAGGTAAGGAGAAAAAGCAATATGAATGCCAAAGTATTGTTATTTTATCTGAAGAAATAATGCATAAAAAGTATTTAGCACAGTGTCTGAAATGTACTAAATGCTCAATAAATATTATTCTCATCACTAATTAGTATTTTATTCTGAAATGCACTATGTTTTTGATGCATATAACAAATGTTCAGCATTTCTTTTCCCCAGTTTTCTTGTTGAGAATAACATATTTCTAAGTTTCAGCCAGTTAGGTTTGTGTGAACCTGATCAATCAACTGGATGTCCTAGATGAGAGAAATAAAGTGCTCTCTAAAAGTAACAATAAGCCTAGACTTTTTCATTATATGTTTTTGAGCTGTCTCATAACAGGTTATGAGAGCCAACTATTAAATTTTCAGGAATTTTGTGATGTGGTTGTTAAATATAGCAACTATTACAGTAAAAGTATATTAATTTATAATGAAATAGATTATGTTTAAAAGGCAATAAATTCTCAAAACTAATGGTTCCTAATTATTAAGCTGCATTTTACTATTATCTATGCTACTGAAATTATTTATGCCTATTGTGTTTGTATTGTGATAACACTATATAATGGTGAGCAAATGTGCATTTCTCTCCAATTTCATGTTTAGTGACCTGAGGTTGTAGCTTGTAATTCAGTCATGAAGTAGATAGACATTTATACCACCGAAATAGACAAATGCTGCATAACACTGCTTGATTTATTGTTTTGTTGGTGTTCTGGAATTAATACTTTAATGAAGAATATGTTACTATGCAGATTATACTCAAAATTGTTTTGTGTCTATAATCATTACATTGTGAATAGCCCCAATGTATTATAGAAATATTATTCTAGTATTCAAAAATTATTATGAGATTAAGCACAGTGCTTATTCATGTCATTGGTGAATGATTAAAGCTCCTAAATATTTCTTTTTAAATTTCTCATTCATCTTATGTATTATTATAAAGTAGCAACCAACATTCATGTTAAGACAACAGTTGTTTCTCAATTGCAACCAGTTAGCTATGGATTTAAAGACTTGGCAAAAATCTGCAAAAATTCTCTCTGAAAATCAATTGGCTATATGGAATTACAAAAAAAAGTTACATATACTTTGTCATTATTTGTCAATTTTGTGTTATGCATCTTTGTATTAGTAAAACTTATAATAAGTTGATGTAGTATATATTGGCACTTTTTTGAGAGCTGGCTGATAAATATTTACTAGCACATACTGGTTATATGCTAGTTATTATGTTATTGGAGTAATATTTCTACCATATGTTCTGAAAGATTCAGTTGTACCTGGTATTAGGAATTGCAAGTGATAAACCCTAGCATGTAGGATTAGATTAATTCTAATTAATTAGAGGTGGGATATGAGGCAGGAAATAATCTTCTATTTCCAACTAGGAAGTTGACAATACCTATGAAGTGGTATAAATCATTTATTAAACAGTCACCTGCAAAATTTTAGATATCAGATCATGTTCGTACTTATAAAGATGTCCTAATGTGTCTTGTTATATCAGACTATTTGTAAAAAAGAAATGGAAAAACTATGCTTGCCAAGAGAGATGAAACCAAACCAAGACAAGTGAAAGTCTGCTAGCCATGTACCTCACAAGGTTGCAAAAATTGAATTCTCTATTTTAAACTAAAGGTTGTAAAAGGAAATTCAGGGAGAATACAGACACAGCACTAAAGAAGATTGGGATTGGGGAAATATGGTAGTCATGCTCTTTATCAATTCTTTCTGGTAACTTCACACCAGTGCCTCACAAAATGACAATTACCCAGACTTTAAAGAGCCAGCTTCTGGGAAGGAGTAGCGGGGCAAGGGGACAAATTAGTTGCACCTCTCCCTCTGGCCTAATATTTCACATCATTGCAGGGCAAAGAAAAATGTAGATTATTTAAATGAAGGATAGAGAGATGCACTGAGTACCTAGTCATTTTTTTAAGAGACAGAAACCACCAGGATGTGGTTTATAGTCAGAAACCACGACTCAATAAAACCCCTGGTATTAAATAATGGGGCAAACAGAAATCAAACAGTCAGAACTTCTACATTTTAAGGTGTTAAATTTTAAGAGAAACCACAAATCTGGTCAACAAAAGCCTATTATTTCTCACTTCTAAGACAAATTCCAGGACTAGAATCAGAAACTTAAGGTTGTTGGTTATGTTGATGAAAAGTTAATCAATTGATCTGAGAAAGAAATGGAAAATTTTATTCGAGCCAAATTGAAGATTATAACCCGAGAACAGCATCTCAGAAATCTCCAAGATCTGTTCCGCCGATTAGAAATCAAAGCACAGTTATATAAGTTTTTTGAGACAGAGGGTTGTACATTAAAGGATCTACTATTGAGAGTTTACACAATGCAGATTTGCAAGTACAAAGTGGTGGGTAATCTTGTTGTCTTGCTGATGCTGGGGGAATGTTGCTCTTCATAGTTGAGCAGGTATTTCTGCCAATAAGAGAGGTTTGCTCTATGCATAATGCACAGTGGGGGGAAAGAGGAGGCCAAAGGGCAGATAAGATTTTTATGTTTACATTTTTTTGTCTTGCCATAAAATATGAATTTTATTTCCCAGTTACTAAAGTATGGCAAGAAAAGTCATAAAGGAAGAAAAGCCTTCCCTTTACCTTCTAAAATGTAATCAATAAAAACCAAAGGCAAGATGAATCTCCTCAGAGAGCAGACTCAGGGACTACCATATTGGCTGATCAAGAAACAAAAAACACAAGGAGTTATCAACCCATTCAAGCAGGATATAGTCTATACTAGGAAAGGTTATTAGTCCATGTGTTTTTCCCTTCTTCCCTTTCCAAATAGAAGATTTAACTTCAGATAGCTTATTTTGAAATCTGCTTTTGAATGTTGAATGTGCTAGGATTAAATTTATCATCTAAGTTTAGGGTTTTGGTCATAAGTAGTTGCATCTGGAAGACTAGATGAAATTGTGGATGTTCTGTTATGGAGATGAAGGTAGAATATGTTATAAAATGTATGTGAAATAATTACATTATATTAGACCAGAGGATTTTTGAGAGTATATTATTGGAGTCCCAATATCTATATTGATTCTGAGCAGTGATTGGGATGGATTTTATTAGACATCTGCTGTTGTTGTCTGCCTAGCCTACTTTAATCCATCAATTTTATAAGAATATGGTGATTTTCCCTTTTAAATCTTTTCTCCTACTTTTCGTCTTTGATGTTTAATAGGAAAATATTCATTCCCTGATTACTGAGGTTAGCACATGATCAAGACCTTATCAATATTGTATTTCATCTTCCAACCATAGTAATTGGTTTAAAGATGAGCATTTAAACCAAAATAGGGTAATTGAACTTATCATCAGGACTTGATTCAAAATGAACAGAAGACACCAATATCGTTAAAGCTGAGTGCCTGGAAGTCATATGTTATGGGCTGAATTGTGTCCCCCCAGAATTGATATGTTGTAGTCCTAATCCTGTTATCTCAGAATGTGGCTGTATTTGGAGAGAAGGCCTTTAATGGGGTAATTAAGGTAAAATAAGATCAGATGGATTGGCCCAAATTCAATATGAATAGTGTTCTTATAAGAGAAATAGACTAGTACATAGACTGAGAGATACCACGTAGAACACAGCAAGAAAATTAAGTTAAAATGACGCTGTTTGGGTGGTCCCTAATCCAGTCTGACTGGTGGTGTCCTTATAAGAAGAGACCATATGAAGACACAGTGAGAAAGAAGGTGGCCACCTGCAAGCCAAGGAGCGAGGCCTCAGAAGAAACCAAACCTGCTGAAACCTTGATCTTGGACTTCTAGTCTCCAGAATTGCGATAAAATAAATATCTGTCATTTAAGACAGTCTCTCATTCACCTCATGTTGCTATGGCAGCTGAAGCAAATGAAGATAACAGTCTAGAGGAGCAGTGGGAGACTTAAGGCTCAAGACTCAGTATTTTCTCCTTGTTCTCTGAGCATCCTGTTGCCAGATACAGCCTCCTTTCTTTCTATGAATTCAATTTATACTTCTTGCAAGGCTGTTTCGTGCTTCTCCTTCTTTCTCATGTGTTTCACTATCTTCTGTTGGAAGTTCAAATAGAATTCAAGTGAAGCAGAGTAAGACAGGCAGACAAATTTTCAAAATAGATGATTTTACCTATTTTCTCAAAGTAAAACCCCTTACTTTATCATAGGAGTAAGTAACCAGTTGATAGACGATAACCAAACACATACACCTATTTAACATACATATGAATATCATATATGTGCCATAGGATATTACATACATACAATATACACAGAAGTCTTTTTCAGGAAAGTAGGTTCTGTTGCATAGACAATATTTTCAATTTGCTGAAAAACTTGATAAATAGAGATATGCAAAATAACAACATTGAATTTCTCTTATCTATAAAAGAGACAAGATATTTTTGAAATTCTGGGAATAGAAACAGGAAGAGATCTGGGATAATATTAGATAAGAGCACAGAATATATGAAGGAAGAAGAAAGAATGGCTGTAGATAGGTAGTATGAGTTTGGGACACTACAAGAGTAAAAATCTTCAATAACAGTAGATAAAGGAGTTTACAACAGGAATTTCTGATATTCCAATTGTGGTTATTTCTGTAAATATGACATCTTTCCTATGAGTTCATCACTCTGATCTTTAGTAATTTTTACAACCACAAAATGTTGTGTGTTCATGCATGTGTGTCTGTGCATGAGTGTGAATGAGTATATGTAAATCAAGTAAAAACTATATTCAGTCAACTTAGATATAACACCTGGGATAAGTTAGTAGTAATATGATATATAAATTAATTTAGCAATAGCAGAAATCCAGAGATAAGGTAAGAATTCAAGACCCTTAACATTCATAGAAATTTGGGGACAAATTTTCTATTCCATAAGATGTGGAAATAATGTTTGAGTCAAGCTTTACTGACTCATAATAGTTTACACATAAGTCAGGCCCTAGCACACACTGACAGTACACTGAGAATAGGAAAATTCAAGCAGGGTTTATTTACAAATGTGTGGGTATGCTAGAGGTGGAAGAGAAACCAAAGACAATAATAAAATAACCTGTCACATTCTAGCAGCCACTTCCTAACCACCACTAAGTCTAAAAGAGAGTAGAGGGAGCAGTACTCAAAATCAGAAGTAAAACATCCTGTAGAGACTGCTTTCTTTGCATCAGTGGTTGAAGGATGCAGCTATTTTCAGGAAAAACAAAAACAAAAACAAAAACAAAGAAGAGGAATAGTATCCTGACCTCTTGCTGCATCTTTCAGATCTCCTGCTGGAGCTCCCCATTGGTTGGAGACCAAGCAGAAGTCAAAGGACCCAAAGCTATAAAATGTATAAAAGTCAGCTTTCTGGGTAAATAAGACAGGGTGGAGAAATGTGGGACATGTATCTGAAGGGGCAAATGAAAGGTATCTTTCACAGCTTATAAACATTAGCTTCTATATGGGTTAGTTTTCCAAAAATATGGGCAAGATGGTCTCTCTGAAGTGCCTAGGACAATGTCCAGCTTGCAGTGGGTGCTCAAAAAATATTTCTTCCTTTCCTCTTCCTATATTTGAAAAGTTTTTTGCAATAAGAATGCATAATAGAAACATCAAGTCCCCTTTCCTAAGAAGAAAGCTTTAATATATTAAAGGGACTCTGAAGTTGCAGGCTGCATAGAGATTGTTTTGAGCTACAAACACTGTTTGTTAACATTGTTTGCTGAGGTGTGCATTCAACTATTTTGTTTTTGTACTTCAATTTCTGGTGTTCTTTTATGTACCTCTTGTGTGGATTTCAAATCACAGCCAAAAAAAAAAAAAATGTTTTTTTCAATGATGAGAAGCTTTGGCAAGGAAACAGCAGTGGTTGATTCCTCTAATGTCCTGTCATTTATTTCACCCTCTCAAAGGCAATAGTTGCTCCAGGATCTCTGCTAAACTCCTATGTAATAGTACACTGAAAATGAAAACAATCAACTTTATTTATGCCAAAGTCAAATAGAACCATCTAATAATTAAAGGGAGTAATGACTTTCACACAAATATTTCTTTTTTATTTCCTAAAAAAGTGTTGGAAATTGATGGAAAGTACAAACACATGGTTATAGATATCTAAGAAACCCCTGGTACTTTAAAGAAAAATATGTTACTTTTGTGTATATTTTCTCTAGAGATAAATGAAAAATGATTTTATAAGACTAATTTACCAGAAATGTTAACACCCAGCAACATAAAATTGTGTGGGAGGGAAGGGATAGGGTATGTTGATTTTCCTATCCTCAATTTATCAGACAGGATGAAAATAATATGAACATAACATCTCAGCCAGGCCCAGTGTCATTACAAATGTCTGCTTGTCTCAAACTAATATAGATATATTTTATTCAAAATAGAACATTTCAAAATGGATATCAATTATTTCATAAAAAACTCAAATATTTATGCAATGGTAAGCCATCAACGTGCAACTTGCCTATACCAAATACTTCATCTTTTTAATCGTTAACAATCATTATTTAGAATCTCATATTGTCCTAGCTACCATTTATATTGCCTGGAAAGGTGTTGGGGATCACCAATGTTTTTTCATTACTTATAATGAAGATGAGGGCATTATTAAGAAAAAAGGACAAGGAAATAGTGGTAATAATGTGAATGTATTTTTAGAGTACAAACATAAAATATAAAGACATAAGTAGATTCACGCATTTGTTAGTAACAAAGTAATGCTAAGAAGAAGTGTTTTTAATTTGTTTATTGACCTGCAACTTCCTCTGCTTCCTGTAACATGCTGCTCTAAGGATTTGCATTTCCAGGAAAAGATGTTGTGTAGAGTTTAGATAGATACCTGTATGATTTCACATCTCATTTTAAAAGAGAGTTTACCAGTAATCAAAAGAAGTATACGCCCAAGGTAATCTGATTGCATCAAATTGAACACCCCAGAGTTCCAACGATTGTCACAATCAGCTACCTGTGTGTGTCTTGATTCTGGAACAGACTGGTGAGGAATGTGATCCGAAGGCAGAGTGGGCAATGAGTAATCACACCCCAATACATATTTGGTGGGCACAATTCATAAAATATAACATTAATTTTTACCATGCATATATTTGTAAAAAAATATAACAGTTACATCTCAAAAATGTATAATGTATATTTTTGCGTTTGACGTTTTTGAAAGATTAAAAATTTTAAAAATATCATAAACTAGCAGCATGTTCACAACACTGTGAACCAGCACATGGTGTGATGTCCTACAGACCCTAGGTAGATTATATGTTAGACTTCACATTAACACACAGCTCTGTGCGATTACAAACAAATGTGTGGGAATCAGAAGAGAGTGGTGAGGTGAATGTAGAGGTAAACTGGAGGTTCAGAAAACATATCTCAGTAATTATTCTTGTAATTCTCTCTGTTTCCAACCATTTTAGCAAAGGTGGAATAAAGCACAGAAGAAATTGGTTATAAGGGAGAAGGGAGAGAAAAAACAGGATCTCCTTTCATTGTCTAGCATGAATTTCTGTGTGATCCATGAAATAAAAATAAGAAAACTTGCTTTCATGAGGAGGATACTTGGTGAAATATAAACCAGATTGCATGTAAATATAAAAAACAAACCTGATCATTAAAATTATGTTTAATCTAAAATGATTTCCATTTAGGGAAATTTTTAGATGCTTTGAGGTATCAAAATATACCTATACATAATTATATCAAAAATTATGAGTCACAGAGGTAAATTCTGCTTGAACAAACATAAGAAAGAGATTTGATGTTTTCTTTTCTTACTTTGCAGCCCAGTCTTTCTTTTTAGAACGGAATTCTCATCAATTAGAAAAATATGTTTCAACAGATTTTTAATTAATTTATTTATTTTTAATTCATGAAAATATAAAGTTTATTATTAAAATTAGTTGAAAAAAGAATCTTCTAAGTATATAAAATAATCATAGGATGAGACCATGACAAATATTGTGAAGGTAATTATTTAAAAAACCAAAGTGTAAGTAAAGCTGCCTTAAATAAAGAAAATGAAAAAGTTAACCATCTTTATCAAAGGTATACCTTTTCCACACATCAGTGATTAAAGAGAATCAAATTTATTTTTCAAGATCATTCTAGACGTAGAGCAATGTTTATAAACATGTTAGCCCTTTATTTATTTTTAAACTAGTGGAAACAACTCTTTATTTTTTTTAATTTTTATTTTATATTGGAGTATATTTGACATACCAGATTTTATTCTATACATTTAGTCACTGATTTGAAAGATTACTTTTTTGGGAAAAATAAGTCTTATTTTTTACGCAACACGGTCCAATCTGGTGTCCTAATACAGACTTTTCGTTCAAATATCTTCCAGTTTCTCAGTACCCATCTATGTGTTTCTCAGTGAAATATCTACGACTGAGGATTTTTAATTTTCTCCCTGGTTTTTCTCATTTTCGTTTTTTCTCAATTATTTACTTTTTAATGTCCCCCCCTTTTTTTTAAACATCTTTATTGGAGTATACTTGCTTTACAATGGTATGTTAGGTTCTGCTTTATAACAAAGGGAATCAGCTATACATATTCATATATCCCCATATCTCCTCCCTCTTGCATCTCCCTCCCACCCTCCCTATCCCACACCTCTAGGTGGTCACAAAGCACTGAGCTAATCTCCCTGTGCTATGCGGCAGCTTCTCACTAGCTATCTCTCCCTATCCACCTCTAGGTGGTCACAAAGCACTGAGCTAATCTACCTGTGCTATGCGGCAGCTTCTCACTAGCTATCTGTTTTATATTTGGTAGTATATATAAGTCCATGCCACTCTCTTACTTTCTCCCAGCTTACACTTCCCCTTCCCTGTGTCCTCAAGTCCATTTTCTACTCCTGCGTCTTTATTCCTGTCCTTCCCCTAGGTTCTTCAGAACCTTTTTTTTTTTTTTTTCATTTAGATTCCATATATATGTGTTACCATACAGTATATGTTTTTTTCTTTCTGACTTACTTCACTCTGTATGACAGACTCTAGGTCCATCCACCTCACTACAAATAACATAATTTCGTTTCTTCTTATGGCTGAGTAATATTTCATTGTATACATGTGCCACATCTTCTTTATCCATTCATCTGTCAATGGACACTTAGGTTGCTTCCATGCCCTGGCTATTGTAAATACTGCTGCAATGAACATTGTGATACATGACTCTTTTTGAATTATGGTTTTCTCAGGGTATATGCCCAGTAATGGGGTTGCTGGGTCATATGGTAGTTCTTTTTTTACTTTTGTAAGGAACCTCCATACTGTTCTCCATACTGGATGTATCAATTTACATTCCCACTGACAGTGCAAGAGAATTCCCTTTTCTCCACACCCTCTCCAGCATTTATTGTTTGTAGATTTCTTGATGATGGCCATTCTGACCAGTGTGAGGTGAAACCACATTGTAGTTTTGATTTTCATTTCTCTAATGATTAGTGATATTGAGCATTATTTCATGTGTTTGTTGGCAATCTGTATATCTTTGGAGAAATGTCTATTTAGGTCTTATGTCCATTTTTGGATTGGGTTGTTTGTATTTTTGATATTTAGCTGCATGAGCTGCTTGTAAGTTTTGGAGATTAATCCTTTGTCAGTTGCTTCACTTGCAAATATTTTCTCCCATTCTGAGGGCTGTCTTTTTATCTTGTTTATGGTTTCCTTGGCTGTGCAAAAGCTTCTAAGTTTCATTAGCTCCCATTTGTTTATTTTTGTTCTTATTTCTGTTTCTCTAGGAGGTGGGTCAAAAAGGATCTTGCTGTGACTTATGACATAGAGTGTTCTGCCTATGTTTTCCTCTAAGAGTTTTATAGTGTCTGGCCTTACATTTAGTCTTTAATCCATTTTGAGTTTATTTTGGTGTATGGTGTTAGGGAGTGTTCTAATTTCATTCTTTTACATGTAGCTGTCCAGTTTTCCCGGCACCACTTATCGAAGAGGCTGCCTTTTCTCCATTGTATATTCTTGCCTCCTTTATCAAAAATAAGGTGACCATATGTGCGTGGGTTTATCTCTGGGCTTTCTATCCTGTTCCATTGATCTGTATTTCTCTTTTTGTGCCAGTACCATACTGTCTTGATTACTGTAGGTTTTAGTATAGTTCTGAAGTCTGGGAGCCTGTTTCGTCCAGCTCCGTTTTTCTTTCGGTCTTCTGTGTTTCCATACAAATTGTGAAATATTTTGTTCTAGTTCTATGAAAAATGCCATTGGTAGTTTTATATGGATTGCATTGAATCTGTAGATTGCTTTGGGTAGTAGAGTCATTTTCACAATGTTGATTCTTCCAATCCAAGGACATTATATATCTCTCCATCTGTTTGTGTTATCTGTAATTTCTTTCATCAGTGTCTTATAGTTTTCTGTGTGCAGGTTTTTTGTCTCCTTAGGCAAGTTTAATCCTAGGTTGTTTTTTATTTTTTATTTTTTTTGCAGTATGCAGGCCTCTCACTGTTGTGGCCTCTCCTGTTGTGGAGCACAGGCTCCAGATGCACAGGCTCAGCGACCATGGCTCATGGGCCCAGCCACTCCGCGGCATGTGGGATCTTCCTGGACCAGGGCATGAACCCATGTCCCCTGCATCGGCAGGCAGACTCTCAACCACTGCGCCACCAGGGAAGCCCAATACTAGGTATTTTATTCTTTTTGTTGAAATGGTAAATGGGAGTGTTTCCTTAATTTCTCTTTCATATTTTTCATCATTATTGTATAGGAATGCAAGAGATTTCTGTGCATTAGTTTTGTATCCTTCAACTTTACTAAATTCATTCTGGTAGCATCTTTAGGATTCTCTATGTATAGTATCATGTCATCTGCAAAGAGTGGGAGTTTTACTTCTTCTTTTTCGATATGGATTACCTTTGTTTATTTTTCTTCTCTGATTGCTGTGGCTAAAACTTCCAAAACTATGTTGAATAATAGCGGTGAGAGTGGGCTACCTTGTCTTGTTCCTGATCTTAGTGGAAATGGTTTCAGTTATTCACCATTGCAAACGAATTTTGCTGTGGGTTTGTCGTATATGGCCTTTATTAAATTGAGGTAAGTACCCTCTCTGCCTACTTTCTGGAGGGTTTTAATCATAAATCGGTGTTGAATTTTGTCAAAAGCTTTTTCTGCATCTACTGAGATGATCATATAATTTTTATCTTTTAGTTTGTTAATATGGTGTATCACATTGACTGATTTGCATATATTGAAGAATCCTTGCATTCCTGGGATAAACCCCACTTGATCATGGTGTATGATCCTTTTAATGTGCTGTTGGATTCTGTTTACTAGTATTTTGTTGAGGATTTTTACATCTGTGTTCTTCAGTGATACTGGCCTTTAGTTTTCTTTCTTTGTGACATCTTTGTCTGGTTTTGGTATCAGGGTGATGGTGGCCTGTGAATGAGTTTGGGAGTGTTCCTCTCTGCTATATTTTGGGAGAGTTTGAGAAGGATAGGTGTTAGCTCTTCTCTAAATGTTTGATAGAATTTGTCTGTGAAGCCATGTGGTCCTAGCTTTTGTTTGTTGGAAGATTTTTTATCACAGTTTCAATTTCAGTGCTTGTGATTGGTCTGTTTATATTTTCTATTTCTTCCTGGTTTAGTCTTGGAAGGTTGTGCTTTTCTAAGAATTTGTCCATTTCTTCTAGGTTGTCCATTTTATTGGCATAGAGTTGCTTGTAGTAATCGCTCATGATCCTTTGTATTTCTGCAGTGTCAGTTTTTACTTCTTTTTCATTTCTAATTCTATTGATTTGAGTCTTCTCCCTTTTTTTCTTGATGAGTCTGCCTAATGGTTTATCAATTTTGTTTATCTTCTCAAAGAACCAGCTTTTAGTTTTATTGATCTTTGCTACTGTTTCCATCATTTCTTTTTCATTTATTTCTGATCGGATTTTTATGCTTTTGTTCCTTCTGCTAACTTTGGGGTTTATTGTTCTTCTATCTCTACCTGCTTTAGGTATAAAGTTAGGTTGTTTATTTGAGATGTTTCTTGTTTCTTGAGGTAGGATTGTATTGCTATAAACTTCCCTCTTAGTACTGCTTTTGCTGCATCCCATAGGTTTTGAGTTGTTGTGTTTTCATTTTCATTTGTCTCTAGGTATTTTTTAATTTTCTCTTTGATTTCTTCAGTGATCTCTTGGTTATTAAGTAGTGTATTGTTTAGCCTCCATGTGTTTGTATTTTTTACAGATTTTTTCCTGTAATTGTTATCTAGTCTCATAGCATTGTGGTCGAAAAGATACTTGATACAATTTTAATTTTCTTAAATTTACCAAGGCTTGATTTGTGACCCAAGATATGATCTATTCAGGAGAATGTTCCATGAGCACTTGAGAAGGAAGTGTATTCTGTTGTTTTAGGATGGAATGTACTATAAATATCAATTAAGTCCATCTTGTTTAATGTATCATTTAAAGATTGTGTTTCCTTATTTATTTTCATTTTGGATGATCTGTCCATTGGTGAAAGTGGGGTGCTAAAATTCCCTACTATGATTGTGTTACTGTCGATTTCTCCTTTTATGGCTGCTAGCATTTGCCTTATACACTGATGTGCTCCTATATTGGGTACATAAATATTTACAATTGTTATATCTTTTTCTTGGATTGATCCCTTAATCATTATTAGGACAAATCATTAGAAGGACAAATCCTTTTGTCTCTTATAATAGTCTTTATTTTAAGGTCTATTTTATCTGATATGAGAATTGCAACTCCAAGTTTCTCTTGATTTCCATTTGCATGGAATATCTTTTTCCATCCCCTCACTTTCAGTCTATATGTGTCCCTAGGTCTGAAGTGGGTCTCTTGTAGACAGCATATATATGGGTCTTGTTTTTGTATCCATTCATCCAGTCTGTGTCTTTTGGTGGGAGCAGTTAATCCATTTACATTTAAGGTAATTATCAACATGTTTATTCCTGTTACCATTTTCTTAATTGTTTTGGGTTTGTTATTATAGGTCGTTTCCTTCTCTGGTGTTTCCTGCCTAGAGTATTTCCTTAAGCATTTGTTGTAGAGCTGGTCTGGTGGTGCTGAATTCTCTAAGCTTTTGCTTGTCTGTAAGTTTTAAATTTCTCCATCGAATCTGAATGAGATCCTTGCCTGGTAGAGTAATCTTGGTTGTAGGTTTTTCCCTGTCATCATTTTAAATATGTCCTGTCACTCCTTTCTGGCTTGCAGAGTTTCTGCTGAAACATTAGCTGTTAACCTTATGAGTATTCCCTTGTATGTTATTTCTTGTTTTTTCCTGCTTTTAATATTTTTTCTTTGTAATTAATTTTTGAGAGTTTGATTAATATGTGTCTTGGTGTTTCTCCTTTGATTTATCCTGTATGGGACTCTCTGCACTTCCTGGACTTCATTGACTATTTCCTTTCCCATATTAGGGAAGTTTTCAACTATAATCTCTTCAAATATTTTCTCAGTCCCTTTCTTTTTCTCTTCTTCTTCTGGGACCCCTACAATTCAAATGTTGGTGCATTTAATATTGTCCCAGATGTCTCTGAGACTGTCCTCAGTTCTTTTCATTCTTTTTAATTTATTCTGCTCTGCAGTAGTTGTTTCCACTATTTTATCTTCCAGGTCACTTAACTGTTCTTCTGCCTCAGTTTTTCTGCTATTGATTCCTTCTAGAGAATTTTTAATTTCATTTATTGTGTTGTTCATCATTGTTTGTTTGCTCTTTAGTGCTTCCAGGTCCTTGTTAAACATTTCTTATATTTTCTCCATTCTATTTCCCAGATTTTGGATCATCTCTACTATCATTACTCTGAATTCTTTTTCAGGTAGACTGCCTATTTCCTCCTCATTTATTTGGTCTTATGGGTTTTTACCTTGCTCCTTCATCTGCTGTGTGTTTCTCTGCCTTCTGGTTTATTTATTTATTTTATTATTATTATTTTTTTTTTTGCGGTACGTGGGACTCTCACTGTTTTGGCTTCTCCCATTGCAGGGTACAGGCTCCAGACGTGCAGGCTCAGCGGCCATGGCTCACAGGCCCAGCTGCTCCACGGCATGTGGTATCTTCCCGGACCGGGGCCTGAACCTGTGTCCCCTGAATCAGCAGGCGGACTCTCAACCACTGCACCACCAGGGAAGCCCTGTCTTCTGATTTTGCTTAACTTACTGTGTATGGGGTCTCCTTTTCACAGGCTGCCAGTTCATAGTTCCCGTTTTTTGCCCCCAGTGGCTAAGGTTGGTTCATTAGTTTGTGTAGGCTTCCTGGTTGAGGGGCCTGGCTTCTGTGTTCTAGAGGATGAGGAATGATCTTGTCTTTCTGTTGGGCAGGACCGTGTCCGGTGGTGTGTTTTGGGGTTTTTGTGACCTTGTTATGATTTTAGGCAGCCTATCTGCTAATGGGTGGAGTTGTGTTCCTGTCTTGCTAGTTGTTTGGCATAGGGTGTCCAGTGCTGTAGCTTGCTGGTCGTTGAGTGGAGCTGGGTCATAGCGTTGTTATGGAGACCTCTGGGAGAGCTTTTGCCCTTTGATATTACATGGAGCCAGGAGGTCTCTGGTGGACAAATATCCTGAAATTGGTTCTCCCGCCTCAGAGGCACAGGCCTGATACCTGGCTAAAGCACCAAGACCCTGTCAGCCACATGGCTCAGAAGAAAAGGGAGAAAAAACAAAGAAGGAAAGAAAGAAAAGAAAAGAAAAGTTATTAAAATAAAAATAATTATTAAAAATAAAAAAAATTAAAACGTTATAAAAAAAGGAAAAAGTAAAGAAGAGAGCAACCAAACCAAAAAACAAATCCACCAATGATAAGAAGCACTAAAAACTATACTAAAAAAAAGGGACAGAAAGAACCTCAGGACAAATGGTAAAAGCAAAGCTATACAGACAAAACCACACAAAGAAGTATACACATACATACTCACTACAAGAGAAAAAGGAAGAAAATATATGTATTGTTGCTCCCAAAGTCCACTGCCTCAATTTTTGGATGATTCTTTGTCTATTCAGGTATTCCACAGATGCAGGCTACATCAAGTTGACGGTGGAGATTTAATCCGCTGCTCCTGAGGCTGCTGGGAGAGATTTCCCTTTCTCTTCTTTGTTCGCACAGCTCCTGGGGTTCAGCTTTGGATTTGGACCGGCCTCTACATGTAGGTCACGTGAGGGTGTCTGTTCTTTGCTCAGACGGGACGGGGTTAAAGGAGCAGCTGCTTCAGGGGCTCTGGCTCACTCAGACCGCAAGGATGGAGGGGTATGGATGCGGGGCGAGCCTGCAGCAGCAGAGGCCAGCATGACGTTGCACCAGCCTGAGGCATGCTGTGTGTTCTCCCAGGGAAGTTGTCCCTGGATCACGGGACCCTGGCAGTGGCGGGCTGCACAGGCTCCCGGGAGGGGAGGTGTGGATAGTGACCTGTGCTTGCACACAGGCTTCTTGGTGGCCGCAGCAGCTGACTTAACATTTCATGCCCGTCTCTGGTGTCTGCGCTGATAGACGTGGCTTGCGCCCGTCTCTGGAGCTTGTTTAGGCCGTGTTCTGAATCCCGTCTCCTCACGCACCCGGAAACAATGGTCTCTTGCCTCTTAGGCAGGTCCAGACTTTTTCCCTGGACTCCCTCCCAGCTAACTGTGGCACACTAGCCCTCTTCAGGCTGTGTTCACGCAGCCAACCCCCAGTCCTCTCCCTGGGGTCCGACCGAAGCCCGAGCCTTAGCTCCCAGCCCCCACCCATCCCGGCGGGTGAGCAGACAAGCCTCTCAGGCTGGTGAGTGCTGGTCGACACCGATCCTCTGTGCGGGAATCTCTCTGCTTTGCCTTCCGCACCCCTGTTGCTGTGCTCTTCTCTGTGTCTCTGAAGCTTCCCCGCCCCCCACCTCTGTCTCTGCAAGTGTAGGTGCTTCCTAGCATGTGGAAACTTTTCCTCCTTCACAGCTCCCTCCCACTGGTGCGGGTACCATCCCTATTCTTTTGTCTCTGTTTTTTCTTTTGCCCTACCCAGGTACGTGGGGGAGTTTCTTGCCTTTTGGGAAGTCTGAGGTCTTCTGCCAATGTTCTGTAGGTGTTCTGTAGGAGTTGTTCCACATGTAGATGTATTTATGATGTATTTGTTGGGAGAAAGGTGATCTCCATGTCTTACTCTTCTGCCATCTTGAAGGTCTCCCCAATATAATTTTATTTGCAAAGAATCTTATGAACTGCCAACTGGAAACTAAGAATTTCCTTCGCATTAGGTGGCTTTCTGTAAAAAAATCTCTAGCTAGCGAGCTAGCTATCTATCATCCGCATCTGTGTAATTCAGGCAGTACCAGTGCAGAGTCGCCTCATCCTAGGTAAACAGGATGAGAGCACAGTGTAGTTCTAATGTCTTTTTTTAACATCTAAGGCTCATTGCTTAGTGAATTGTTTCATTTAGCCTCCAAATGCATAATTCACGGCTAAGCTTCTTTTAGACAGGTATTATCTTCTTTTTGATTGATTACGAGGAATGAATACAACATATTAAGTAAAACGTTAATTGAAATATAAATATTTTAGATTATTAGATAACCATCATAAAGAAGTATTCATATATGAAACTGAAACAATTTTAGTGCAGATATTTTACAGATCATAACATGTGTAATGTATTTTTGACTCTGTGAAGAATAAAAATATTATCTTCCCAGAAAATCAGAAGTCATTGAGAATTTTGTATATTATGCTGCCTGAGAAGAGGTAAAATCAACTGACATTGTTAAACATTGGCAAAGACAGAAATATGAGCTTGTGTTAATGCAAATTGGCCAGAGTTTGTTGATCTAGATGAACATGGGCAGATGGTTTTCAGTAAGCGGTATCCTCAGTGGTTTCCTATTTAACAGAAATGAAGGACTTTATATTTATGACGGCATACAAGAAATCATGAGAATTAAGCTGTTTAGTTTTCTTCTATCACACTTTTCCGTCAAGCAGAGGAACTAGTAGTAGAATAACTATTGTGAACTTACATGACACATTGTATTGTGAAAGTTGTCCATTCTGACCATGTTTTATCTTTCCCACAATCATTGCACACTATAGTTTTTATGTTTACAGTGAAGTGTGGTTGAGCTTAGTTTTTAAAAGTCTTAGGTCCTTATCCTTACTAGTAGATAGAGACAGAGGAGGGAGCTGTATTATTTGAAGTTTTTGAGTGTGAAATAGGGAAAACTAATATATGTGAGTGCCTTACATAGAGTTCTCTGGGTGGTCATGAAATCAAGAACACCAATTCAGGGATAAGAAGTGCTGGGTGGTAACAGAGGTCAGTAAGACAGTCAGAACACATTTCCAGAGACCACAAAGGGGAATGAAATATAAACAGCTGTAGTAGAAATCCAGGAGACATGACCTAAAAGAGAGAAGAGGGAGCCTCTAGTGAAACAGGAAGATATACACAATGAGAATTCTGGAAAAGGATATTTTACCTTAAACTGACTCCTAAGTATTTTCTAGTGTGAAAACACCAGATATGGGCAGTGGCAATTATAATAAAAGACATGGAAAGTATACAATTAGCATTGTTCAGATAATTTTTTAAACCAATTCCAATTTAAGGTATAAGTATCTAGACTTTGACCAAGTCTGGAAGAGATAATTGCTATTCACAAAATTTCAGAAAAACAATTGTTCTAATGTGTACTTTCCAATAACCAACTAGAAGTATATTTTCTGCTGTTTAGTAAGGTCAGCTCCAAGGAAAGACCATACTAAAAAACAGAAAAGAAAATTTACGTTTCAATTTTAAATACGTTTAATTACACTGGAATACCCTCATACAGAAAAAAACATGCAAATCAAGCTCCTAGCTGTTGCTTAGACAATAACATAGTGCATGTAGGTGATACTCCTTTTCCTGAAGGGTAATCACAATAAAATCAACTGATACTTAACCCAGTGAAATGTGAGTAAGATCATGAGGATGTGATTACATGTCTTTTGTAATAACTTTAATCAAGATGTAACTACACTGCTGAGTGTAACTAAAGTTGCATTAAATTATAATTTACTTAAGGAGATTCAAGAGTCCTTAAATTTCCAAAATTTAAATAAAATCTAACTAAATATTGAAACTCTGATTTTCAACAGAAACTGTTTTACAGTGTATTAAAAGGATTAGAAGTACTACAATTACCCAACTTAAGCTTGCTCCAGTTAGATATTTTTCTGAAACCAAGAGCACAGTACTACATAACATCTCTGCATATAACATCCTTATGAGATCAATCTAAATATGCCATATTTAAAATCACTTAAATATGACTCTTGGTACCAAAGAACTAGTGAAATTAGAAATGTGAACTATATCCTCCTTTTTCAAGTAATGAGTCATCTATTTTTATAGTATTTTACTTTAAGTTTGCTCTACCATCCATTTCCCCAAATTCTTTTTCTTTTTCCATTTTCACTCTGAAATCCAAAGGAATTATATAGATCGCTACATATTCCATGAGATTAAACATAAGGAGGAGATTTAATGGGTGATTGGTAGACAAATTATCCTGGTTCCTTTTACAAAATTAGAAGACTTAATTTCTTAAACAGTTGCTCCAAATCTTATTCATATTTGAATGTCTTATCTATACCTTGGACATAAAACATATTTTTTCTGATTTCTACAAACTAATTTTTTAGTTTCCTTTTTAACTATTTGTTGACAAAATTAAAAGTTATATATTACAGGAAACTTGAGGAGGAGTAAACATAGTCATTACCTTATATCCTTTCTCAAAAAGATTATAATGACAAAGAAGCTGAGAAAAATACACGTGTAATATTAACAAGCTCTGTTCAAATCCTGATTCTACTGCTAAAATAGTTTTAATACCTCTTTACAAGGGAAAATACTTAATGGAGGTTTTAAAATAGAGCCACAAATACTTTGAAAATCTTCACATCAAGAGGTAAGTACCGTGTCTCTTCCCCTTGAAATCAGACCAGCTTGTGATTGCTTCAGCCAATAGAGTATGGCCAAAGTAATTCTGTGTGAATTTTGAGGTTAGGTTATAAAAGGTCATATACCTACTTACTGGAAGACTCACTCTTGGAGCCTTCAGTTGCCTTGTAGAAAGCCCAACTACCTTTATGCTTCCATACTCTGAGGAGGCCCAAGCTACAAGGAGAGGCCATGTTCATACACTCTTGGACAGCCATTTTGAGCCCAGCCTTTGAGTCATCTGAGCCCAGATGCCAAATATGTAAGTGAAGAAGCTTCCAGATTATTCTCCCAACATTCAACTCATCCCTAGCCATCCAGGACCTTGCAGAGGCCCCAGATATTGCAGACCACAAAAAAAGTCACTGCCATATCCAAATCCCTGATCTACAAAATTTGTAAGGCTAATAAAATGGGGATTTTTGTTTCAGGTCACTAAGTGTGAACAGTTTATAATGCAGCAATAGATAGCAGAAATCATAGCAAATGAAAACGTTTTCTTCCTCCATAATTTGGCAGACTTGTTATGAAGAGGAAAGAAGAGAAAATGTGGCATAATGTGTGGCATTATACAAACCTGTGTGCCATTTAATAGCTGTGCCCTTTGATAATCAGGATGAAAATTATGGATAATATTCTCTCATCATGGGCTTTGTGGAAGATTAAATGAAACAACATAATTAAAGAATCTGACACAAGCATGCATTTAAAAAACTGTGAAGTTCTTCTTTTATTCCCCTTATTATTAAAAACACTGCCTTATTAAAGAAGCAGCATTATTGCCATGAGAGAAGATCAAACTATATAAATTAGAAAGAAATAATTTCTGTTTATAGGAATCAAGAAAAATCTCATTGAGCAGGTGGTAGTTGTAATGCACTATATATACATAATAAAAGATTCAATTCAGTTTAACAAATACATGGGTATATGATAGGAGGAATATATAGTTTGAAATACAACAGTGAATTAAAGAGCTGCTTTTCCAATTCTCATGGAATTGAGAGTCTAGCAGGTAAATGGGAATTTTTAGCATGATGGGTGTTAAAGAGAAGTCCACACTGCTATGGAAATATATAACAGTAAAATGTAAACAAACAGAGATGAACAATACAATAACTGAAACGAAAAATATACTAGAAGCAATCAGTAGCAGAATAAGTGAGGCAGAAGAACAGATAAGTGACCTTGACACAGAATGGTGGAATTCACTGCCCCAGGAGAGAATAAAGAGGAAAGAATGAAAAGAAATGAAGACAGCCTATGAGACCTCTGGGACAACATTAAATGCACCAACATTCACATTATAGGGGTCCAAGAAGGAGAAGAAAGAGAGAAAATATTTGAAGAGATTATTGTTGAAAATTTCCCTAATGTGCAAAAGGAAATAGCCACCCAAGTGAAGGAAGTGCAGAGAGTCCCAGGCAGGATAAATCCAAGGAGAAACACACCAAGACACATAGTAATCAAATTGACAAAAAGACAAAGAAAAATTATTAAAAGCAACAAGGGAAAAATGACAAATAACAAACAAGGGAACTCCCATAAGTTTAACAGCTGATTTCTCAGCAGAAACTCTACAAGCCAGAAGGGAATGGCACAACATATTTAAAGTGACGAAAGGGAAGAACCTACAACCAAAATTATGCTAGCCGGCAAGGATCTCATTCAGATTCAACGGAGAAATCAAAAGCTTTACAGACAAGAAAAAGCTAAGAGAATTCAGCACCATCAAACCAGCTCTACAGCAAATGCTAAAGAAACTTCTCTAAGCAGGAAACACAGAGAAGAAAAGGATCTACAAAAACAAACCCAAAACAGTGAGGAAAATGGTAATAGGAACATGCATATCAATAATTACCTTAAATGTGAATGGATTAAATGCTCCAACCAAAAGACACAGGCTCGCTGAATGGATACAAAACAAGACCCATATATATGCTTTCTACAAGAGACCCACTTCAGACCTAGGGACACATAAAAACTGAAGGTGAGGGGATGGAACAAGATATTCTATGCAAGGGGAAATCAAGAGAAAGCTAAAGTAACAATACTCATATCAGGTAAAATAGACTTTAAAATAAAGAATTTTACAAGAGACAAGGAAGGCACTACATAATGATCAAGGGTTCAGTCCAAGAAGAAGACATAACAATTATGAATGTTTATGCCCCAACATAGGAGCACCTCAATACATAAGGCAAATGCTAACAGCTATAAAAGAGGAAATAGACAGTAACATAATAATAGTGCGGGACTTTTAACACCTCACTTACACCAATAGACAGATCATCCAGGCATAAAATTAATAAAGAAACACAAGCATTAAATGACACAATAGACTAGGTAGATTTCATTGGTATTTATAGGACATTCCATCCGAAAACAACAGATTACACTTTCTTCTCAAGTGCACATGGAACATTCTCCAGGATAGAGTACATCTTGGGTCACAAATCAAGCCTGGGTAAATTTAAGAAAATTGAATTCATGTCAAGCATCCTTTTCAACCACAGCACTATGAGATTAGAAATAAATTACAGGGAAAAAAATGTAAAAAACACAAAAACATGGAGGCTAAACAATACGTTACTAAATAACCAAGAGATCACTGAAGAAATCAAAGAGGAAATTTTATATATATATATATATATATATATATATATATATATATATACACACACACACACACACACACACACACATATATATATATATATATATGATAATATAACCTCTCATACTGCTTTTATTTTATAACATCTGAAAGTCTAAAATTCTCTTATTCTACTTGCTATCTAGTTGGTGTTTGTGTATTGGTTTTTGGCACTGTCATAGACTTCAGTTCACATAATCTTACCTATTTGCTCCATAGCAGTTACATCCAGGACACTCAATAATAAATATGCATCCTATATCTAGGGTCCAGATATTCTACCTACCTCTTTCTGACCCCATCCCTAGAACTTATTTATACCCATGGTACACTTCCATGAATAGTGTTCCTTTCTGAAAATAAAATAAAATCAGAAAACACCTACTTATTCCTCACTCTCCTGCCTTTTTCCTGTCTTGTCTATTCAGTTTCCTGGGTCTCAGTTATAAGAACTTGATAAACCAACACTTAGAACTATAGTATGGCACTGTTTCCCATGGTGACTGGTGTCAGTTCTTTCCTTTTATCATCTGTTCTAACTTATTCCGACATTATCTTTCTTTTCAGCATACAACCAAAATGCATCAGCATTAGTGTAGAATCTGTAGTTAAACATACACATATTGGCTATGTGAGTTAAAGTAAATTCACCCCAAATTAATATTGGCATACAGTATAACATCCAGAGACACAATCTTACAGGATAATTAAAATACTTACCTTTAATATATGAGACTTTGTTTTGAAAAATAAACCCTACACTTGCACACAAAAGTAACATTTACCAAAATATTTCCAAGTTATTTTCTCAGAGGAATATCTCCTACTACTGTCATTAGAGTTGGATGTCAGGAGCGATTTAATTATCTCATACTTTTAGAGAGTTATATCCTTTGCTTAGACAGTAAAAATTAAGGTTTTAAGTCTGGATATAAATACAAAACATGGGAGGTTGGAAATATAAGGTTTTACACGTAACTAAGAATGCTTACTTTTCTTTATAAAGTTGTTTTGTTTTTAAAGTTGGCTTTATAACCAATTAGGTTTGGCTGTGTTATGGGACATTTCATATTAAACAATGAGTAAAAAAGTGTTTTCCGTATGCTAAAGTTTTCAGGGATACTAATGAACACTTTAGAATCTTATTTAAAAGAAAAATATATATTCCAAAGTAATTTTACATTTTGTAAGAATTATGATTTGTAAATGTACACCTTATATATTAAAGCAAAGTCCAGTCAATACATATGTAAATAATGGAATTAATAATATAAAAATATGAATAACTTGTCAAATAAGGTTGCAAATGGTTAGCAGTCATTTGCTTTACATGAAAGTCAAATTATAAAAATTGGGGAAGGGGCTTCCCTGGTGGCACGGTGGTTGAGAGTCCACCTGCTGATGCAGGGGGACACAGGTTCATGTCCCGGTCTGGGAAGATCCCACATACCACAGAGTGGCTAGGCCCGTGAGCCATGGCCACTGAGCCTGTGCGTCTGGAGCCTGTGCTCCACAACAGGAGAGGCCACAACAGTGAGAGGCCCACGTACCGTAAAAAAAAAAAAAAAAAGAAAAAAAATTGGGGAAAACCAAAATGTCATGTACTTTTATCTGTCTAAGTGGATTGGTTATCTAATCATCTTTTTAAAGGGTTATGTGCTCTCAAATATATTATGAATCGTTCTGAACTAAAAGATAATTTTTATAAAATGAATATGAAGGTTTTGTGTTGATCTTTATTTTTCAACAATGGGAGCAATGTTTCAATCTCAAACACTGGTATCAATAAGCCATTCTTACAAAGGCACTCAAATTTAATGGGATCAGTCTGTGAATCAATTTATACACCAGGGCAGTGTTTTTTAAAAAATGATAGAGCCATCAGTCAACAATTAGTGAATGTAATCAAGGAAGGAGACAGTCAAAAGGAGCCCTACTAAAGCTGCTGTCATCTCAAAGTGACTATGCATATTCCCAGACCACACCCTCTGGAGAGCAATATCAGAGATTTTATACTACAGAGGAAATATACTTCAATAAAATAATCCAGCCAGTCAATAAACAAATAAGTAAACAAACAAACAAGCTCTAGAGGAGTACAGAGAGGACCAATACCCAGATTTGCTATAATATCTTGTTGAAAATGTCCAATTTCTATCAAAAACTATGAGACATGAAAATAAGAAGGAAAGCATGAATTAAACACGAGGAAAAAAAGTAGGCAACAGAAATTTTCTATGAAAGAAATCAAATGTTCGATTTAACAAAGATCTCAAAGTAGCCATTATAAATACTTTCAAAAACTAAGGGAAAGCATAGTTTTAGAAGGAAAGGAAAGTAAGATGACTATATTTCATCAAAAAGAGATTATCAATCAGTAAAGAGAAAATATAAAAAAAACCTAAGTGGAAATTCCACAGTGGAAAAGTACAACAACTAAAGTGAAATTTTTATAAAGGGGTTTCAACAATAGATTTGAACAGCTAGAAGAAGGAATTAGCAAACTTTAAGATAGCTTGCTAGAAATTATATAATTTGAAAAACATAGCAAATAATGAAAAAATAATGAACAGAGACACAGAGAAATTTAGAATAATATTTAGTGCCCAATATACATGTAGTTGGAGTGCCAGAGGAGAGGAAAGAAAGGAGCATGCAAAACATTTGAGGAAATAAGGTTCAGAAATCTCCCCAGTTTGGTGAAAACATTAAATTACACATTCAAGTACCACAGTGAGCTCTAAGTGGAATAAAAAGAAAACGGCCCATAAACAAGCTCACCATACTAAGAATGTTGAAAGCCGAAGACATTGAAAGCAGCAAGGGAATATCTACTAGTCACTTACAAGGGAACCCCAATAAGATTAAAAGCTGACTTTTCATCAGAAATTGTGGAGACCAGAAGGTTGTGACTTAATGTACTTAAAGTGCTCGAAGGAAAAAAAAAGTATCAGCCAATAATACTACATTCAACAAAACTCTTTCAAAAATAAAGATAAAAACATAAAATCCTAGATAAAAATGGAGAGAAGCTGTTTCTAACAGACTGTCTTACAAGAAATAATAAAAGCATTTCTTCAGGCTGAAAGCAAGTGACTCCTGACAGTAACTAGAATTCACACACACACACACACAAATATTTAAATAAAGATGACTAGGTGAATATAAAATACAGTATAAATGCATAATTTTTCACCTTCTTTAAACTGATTTTTTTAATTGTATAAAGCAATGTGTATATAATTATTGAACCTATAACATTTAGAACTGTAGTATAATTGCCAATGATATCACAAAGTAAGTGGGTGGGAGCAAAGTTCTACTGGGCTAAGAGAAAGAAAACACATCGTAACTCAAACCTATAGGAACAAAAAAAAGACAAGAAACAGTAGATAGAAAGGTTAATATTACAAAACTTGCAAATGTATACATGCTCTCATTTCTCAACTTCCTAAAAAAACAAAATTATATCAAGTAATAGACAAAGCAATGAATGTACGGTTTGTAACCCAACACTGTATATAGATGTAATGTGTATAATAATAACACAAAAAAAGAAGAAAAAGTGGGTAGAGTTATACAGGAGTGATATTTATATAATCTTACTAGAATTGTGATTTATCTTATAGATTCTGATAGCTTGAAACGTATATAGTAAGCCTTAGAGCAACAATTAAGGAAAAAAACTCAGAAAACTAATGAGAAAATATCATTAATGAAATTAAAATATTACATTAGGAAATTCAAAAGAAAATCATAAAAGAAGAATAGAAGGATGAAAAAGATACAAGCCATATAGGGAAAAAATAAAATGATGGTGTAAATTCAACTATATCAATAATAACATTAAATATAAATAGATTAAATCTCTGCTGAAGGCAGAGATTGTCAGACTAGATGACAAAATAAGATTCATCTACATGCTGTCCACAGGAGACACACTTTATCCAAAAATAAAAGTAAATTGAAGAAAAAGTGATGGAAAAAGAATATTGTGAAAACAGCAAGCACAGGAAAACCTAAGTGGCTATAATAATATCAGATAAAATAGATTTTAAAACAAAAAGTTTTACAGTGATGAAGAGTAATATTTTATAATAATAAAAGGAGCAATCCATCAGGAAGATATAATAATTTAAAAACATATGTACCTGACATCTAGACACCAAAATACGTGAAGCAAAATCTTTCAGTAATGAAGAGAGGACTAGACCATTAACAGTATTTGTTGGAGATTATACATCCCCACTTTTAAGAATGGATAGAATAATTAGGCAATCTATCAACAAAAAAATGGAAGACTTAAGCAAGAGCAACACTGTAAACCAACTAAACCTAAGAGACATTTACAGAAGATTCAATTTAAAAACAGTAGAGGATACATTCTTCTCAAGTGCACATGGAATATTCTTCTGGAAGACCTTATCCTAGGCAATAAAATAAGCTTCAATGAATTTACAAGGATTAAAATCATACAAAGTATGTTCTTACACCAGAATGAAATGAAATAAGACACCAACAGCAGAAAGATGTGGGAAAATCTTAAATATGTGGAAATTAAACAACATACTCCTAAATAGCCAATGAATTAAAGAAGAAATAACAAGAGAAATTAGAAAATATTTTGAGAAGAAAGAAAATGAAGACACAGTGTAACATCTCATATGGGATGCAGCAGAAGCAGTGCTTATGCTTAAAGGGAATTTTATTGTAGTAAATGCCTTTATTAAAATGAATTTTAAAAAAAGACCTCAAAGCAATAATCTAACAGTCACATTAAGAAAGTGGAAAAAGAAGAGTAAATTAAAACAAAGCAAACAGAAGGAAGGAAATAATGAAAGAGCAGACATCAGTGAAATACAAAATAGATAAACAATTGAAAAACTCAACAAAACCAAAAGCTGGTTCTATAAACAGATTAATAATAATGACTAAGCTTTAGCTAGATTGACTAAGAAAAAAATAATATACAAATTTTTAACCAGAAGTGAAATAAGGGACACTACTTCTTTATAGAAATAATTTAAGGAATTTACAGAAATAAAAATAATTATAAGGGAACACAGAATCCCAGCTTCCAGAACTGTGAGAAATAAATTTCTGTTACTTATAAACTACCCAATCTTTAGTAATTTGTTATAGCAGCCCTAATGGACTGACAGACATGAATTTGGGGGGGGGGCAGGGATGGAATGCTATAGATTGAATGTTTATGTTCCCCCTAAATTCATGTTTTAAAGAAAACCTAATTTCACCATGGTGGTGTTTGGAGGTAAGGCCTTTGGTGGATGATCAGGTCAGGAGGGAGGAGCCTTCATGAATGGGATTAGTTCCTTTATAAAAGAGACAGCAGAGAGTTCCCTTGCTCCTTCTGCCACATGAGGACTCAGTGAAAAGATTAAATCATGAATTCCAGAAAAGACTACTACTGGAGAAGAATAAATACAATTTTATTTAAATATCAGGTAGGGTAAATTCAATTGACAATGGCCTTATCTCAGTTGATATTGAATAGCAATTTATAAATCCAGAGGGTACCATCATCCTGAATGTGAATAACTTTATTTCATGTATGTGATCCTTAAAGTCATTTTTGAAAATCTCATCAGTCTAAGATTGACATAAGATACCTGAAGTTTTAAAAAATCTCCCCCCTTAATTAGATTTAAAAGTGAATGAAGGATTAACAATATAACTAGATATTTCAAATTCCATTTAAATATTTCCAAAACATTCTAAAATATGTAGGTTATGTTTCAACTTAATAAAACTTTTAATCTCATTAATTTAAAATGAGATAGAACCATGAATTAGTCAAGAAAGAAATAAAAGGAATGAAAGTAGGATAAAAGCCTGGAGAGAGGATGGGAGAAATCAATGGAGGAAAGGATGGAGGGAGGGCGGAGGGAGAAAGAAGTGGAAGGAACAAAATCATGAAAGCAGTTAATTGAACTAATGTGAAAATACATCTGTTCTTTCAGAGAACAAGCCCTTTAAAGTGACTGATTAACATGGAGTGCTGTGGGCTATTGCATAACTACTGATTTAATGAATACAGTTGATTGTACTTTTTCAAAAGTTAAAATTGCTAGGATTGTAGGAAGTTTAAAAAGCACAGAGTTCATTTTCTTGCCCTTGAGCAGAAATATTCCAATCACTCAGAAACCATAGAATTTATCTCATTTTTAAAATATCCAGAGAAGGAAATCATGAAACTCCCTCCAGAAACATATCTTAGGCTCACAAAGAACAGTATTGCAGAAGCATAACTTTTAGTTACCCACACAAATAGCTCATTAAGTAATGTTGAAAAGATGGAGATACTCTGGTTTTAAGGTAGCCGTATGCTTACAGATGGGTCTGAAAATGGAGAATTAAGAAGACTGGGCTTGGTGGTGGTAAAGACTCTTCCTTAAAGTGTAAATTTTAACAGAAAAAAAAATTGACATTTAAGTGAAGTAATATTATAGTAGATACCCCTTTATCAAAGAAAATATGGATTTCAAAGGGAATAAATGTGATGTTTATTCCCTTGACTGAGTCCAAACCAAATAATCACTATTTAAAGGGATAATGAAAAGTAACAGTAGGTTAAGAAAGAAAAAGCAAAAACACATATCTTTGGGCTTCCCTGGTGGCACAGTGCTTGAGAATCTGCCTGCTAATGCAGGGGACACGGGTTCGAGCCCTGGTCTGGGAGGATCCCACATGCCGCAGAGCAACTAGGCCTGTGAGCCACAACTGCTGAGCCTGCGCGTCTGGAGCCTGTGCTCCGCAACAAGAGAGGCCACGATAGTGAGAGGCCAGCGCACCGCGATGAAGAGTGGCCCCCGCTTGCCACAACTAGAGAAAGCCCTCACACAGAAACGAAGATGCAACACAGCAAAAATAAATAAATTAATAAACTCCTACCTCCAACATCTTCTAAAAAAAACCACATATCTTCAAATTCTTAATTCTTACCTAAAATACAAAACCTAAATATTTACTAAGATCCCTGGTTGATTTACCTATATAAATGCACACATATGAAGTTTAAGGACAAACAGCTGCTTTAATTACTTAGTTATAATTTAGATAACTGTACAGTAAATCTAGATTTACTTCTATGTTGACATGTGGCCATTGTCACTTTCCAGTTAGAGAAAAAGGAAGAGAAAGAATATGGAATCATGCTAGGCACAAGGAAATACTAACAATACTTTCTTTTGTATACCAAACTTGAAATGCTAATTCCACTGAGAGAAGGCTTTATTCATTCTAACTCTTGACAAATTATATAGAATCCTGTTTCACTATTAAAAACAGGCCTTTAAAATATGTTTTTGCTTTGCTTTTCAAGTTGTCAACTTTACCATTTTTTTTTTTTTGTGGTACGTGGGCCTCTCACTGTTGTGGCCTCTCCCGTTGTGGAGCACAGGCTCCGGATGTGCAGGCTCAGTGGCCATGACTCACGGGCCCAGCTGCTCCGCGCAGCATGTGGCATCTTCCCGGACCGGGGCATGAACCTGTGTCCCCTGCATCGGCAGGCAGACTCTCAACCACTGCACTACCAGGGAAGCCCATCAACTTTACCATTTTTATGAATAAAGACCTTAATTAAATGACAGCCTGAATTTTGGCCTCTCTCACATAACATTTTAAGCAAATTAGTATTGTAATAATTTTTTCATGTGACAAATATTTTAATTGTTTCAAGTGAAATGATTGTTTTGTCCATTCCATTAAATCTTTTAGTTTAAGCTATAGCTTTAAAATTTAAGAGATGTTCTTATATGGATATTTATTGATTAAATAATATCATTTCTTTAAAAGATTTCTTCTTTTGACTAAATAACTTAAAAAAGTGAATATCTAGGCCCCAAATCCTCTGGATTATACAGAACTGAAAGAGAATTACTATTTAAAGCTGTAGTATTATGGAATTATTATACCTGTATAATTAAAGTATATATATAATATATAATTATAGTACCTGTATAATTGTGCCATAGAGTATGTCTCTTCTTACCAATTTTTATTTCAACAAAAATAACAGGCTATTGCAAATAAATTTGTTTACAACTGACTTCACAGATTTTTATAATCAGATGAATTCTCATTCATATTTATCATCGTTTGACATACATATCTCCTTTTAAAAATTTAATAAATATTATATAGGGAGTATATATTTACCTATTTGAAAACAATTCAGATTTTATTATGACAAACATATTTTTTCCAATAGCATTTAAGATGTAAGAAACCTTGTATTTCTTCACTGTTCTGAGTAAAATCTATCCCTTGCATTCTTCTGAAATAGTCAGTAATATAACTCCAGCGTTTACTGAAACATCCATCTACTTTAGGTAAGCCTTTAACCAAAACCACGAGGACCTGAATTTTTCTGTGATTTTACTATTGTCCATTTTGCAATTGCTTTTGTAGTATTTTAAATAGTAGATGATTGCTATAACCAATTCTATATATTTATTTATTGTATGTTCTCAGAGATATTACATTTTCAAAGAAAATTGATAATTTTGTCAAATTAATCTCGAGTGGCCTCTGCCTGCAGCGGCTTGAACCAGGGTTTCAGTTCCTGGCCAGTGATTGAGATCCGGTCATGGTGATAAGAGCATTGAATCCTAGCCACTAGACCAGTGGACAGTGACAAGGCCCTGACCCTATGGCTTTGCAGAAAAAGAATTCCCACAAAGATGGAAAGTAGTGAAACAAGCAAGGTATTTATTAGGAGAAAAAAAAAGAGTACAGTGCGTGTGATAGACACACGGGTGGGCTCAGAGAGAGAGTCGCGCCCTTGTGGCAGTTTGAATCACTTATATGGGGCGTTTCTTCTGGGTTTCCTTTGGCCAATCATTTTGATTTGCCTGGTTCAAAGTCCATATTTGGTATATCTCAGGATCATCCCCTGTGTGTGCGTGCACATCTCTTAGCCAAGATGGATTCTACCTAAGAGGTCTATGGGTAGACTTGACATCACTTGGCATCACTCCCCTTTTGACCTCCAGGGAGCCTTTCGGTGCGTGTGTAGTCGGAAGGTCTCCTGACTTCGAGAATGAGGAATATATGGTCTCTTATCTTCTACCTGGGCTGGGCCCAGCCTCTTCTCTTATTTGTCCTGTTTTTCTCGTCTTGGAGTATCGGTTCACAAGGAACAAATTCCAACTGTGTGCCCTGGGGGCCCATCTATCTCCTGCCTCAAAATCACCCATCTTACCTAAGACATGATTTATCCTAAGGTGGTAAAACCTTCACTCCTTTCACTGCAGTCCTTTCTAAACCTTCTCAGACTGGTCACTAATCTCAGTCATATACATTTATCCATAATCAAATAACAATCATGATGTAGTATGAGAAGGAAAAGAAAATGTATAAAGATTGCTTATTTATAGAAAATATCTTACAAATATTAACATAAAAGAATCAACAGCCAAACATTAGACTTTTAAAAAGTATTCAGCAAACCAAGGAAGTTAGATATTATATTAATAAACAAACTCAAGTACGTATGGTAAGGTAAAATTCATGTTAAAAGTGGACTGGATTATTCTTGAAATTTCTACCACTATTGGGCTAGATTTTATTTTCTCATGTTTTGTAGTCATATATAAAAAGAAAAAAGTGTTTTACGTAATTTTTAACTTTATGACAAACAACAAAGCAATCAAAATGATAAACTACAGCTTACATTTAGCTGGTCTCATTATCAGAGAACACAGGCAGTCATGAGGGTGTGGCTAATGGCAAAGCACATTGACCTTCTAAAGAAGCAGGGACACTCCCCTTTGGACAATTGTAAAAGAGTGCTGACCTAGCATTGCTGGCTATTCAGAATTTTTCAAGAAAAAGCAATTCTTTTTTTTTTTTTTTTTTTTGCTGTACGCGGGCTTCTCACTGTTGTGGCCTCTCCCGTTACGGAGCACAGGCTCTGGATGCGCAGGCTCAGCGGCCATGGCTCACGGGTGCAGCTGCTCCGTGGCATGTGGGATCTTCCCAGACCGGGGCACGAACCCGCGGCCCCTGCATCAGCAGGCAGACTCTCAACCACTGTGCCACCAGGGAAGCCTATTTTAATGATTCACTTAGATATTACCATATGCTCCCTTTACAAATTGCAGTTTAAATATTATTATTTTTATCACTCTTCTGATAATGCTAGAATATCAGAGCATTTAAATTCCATTTCCCCCTCTCTCCTTTTGCTTTTAATTTCTATGCATCTTTTGTCTATAAAGTTATGTGTATCTGACATGATGATTATTCAGTTAAGAATGTTTTGCACTAACAGATTTTGAAAAATTATGCCAAGTTTTGAATGATATTTTTGATGTCATTTTAATCTAAAAAACTATAAAAAGTAATATTTATCATTCCAGTTTCAGGCAAAAAATTTACTCATTCTTTCAACACAGCACTTTCTAGACAAAGAATATTATTTTAAAAACATATTTGAAATATACTCTGTGTATGTGTAAACCAAAATTGAAATAAAAAGTAAATATCTTTGTATGATTCTTTAGTCTGTTGTACTCATGCACTATTTTCATGTTTCAAAGAACTCACATGATCTTTATCTTGTCCTAAATGTATTTTTTCTATGCTAAACTTATACAGTATGGTGTGATTTTAAAGCAAAATACCATGAGCTCCCAATATGACAATGGACCATAGAAAGAGTAAGATGAATATTTGAGAATTCCTGGGTGGTTTGGCTGACTGAAGAAGCACACATGATGTACATGTGAAAATGATGGGTTAAGTATCATCTGCTTATGCTGAAAGCAAAGAAAATTAATCAGCATGTACTTCTGATTATGATTTTGAATACCTGATTAAATGCTCATCCTCAGACTCTCCACAACTTTCAAGATAATGACTCATTCACTGCCAATGTATTATGGTCAGAATTCTCCCCAGAAACAGAACCAATAGGACATAAGAAATTGGCTCGTGCTATTATGGATGCTGGCAAACCCAAAATCTATAGAGTTGATATCTCAGTTCCTGTTCAAAGGCCATCAGGTTGCTGTAGAACCAGGAAGAGCCAGTGATCCAGTTTGAAGTCTGTCAGAACAAGAGAGAATTCTCTCTTCCTTGGAGGAGGGTCAACATTTTGTTCCATTCTGACCTTAAAATAATTGGATGAGACTCACATATATTATGGAGGTCATTCTGCTTTACTCAGTCTACCAATTTCAATATTACTCATCCAAAAACACTCTCACAGAAACATTCAGATGTTTATGTTCATGTCATCAAATTTGGGAAGTTTTCAGCCATTATTTCTTCAGATATTCTCTCTGCCCCCATCTCTCCCTCTTCTACTTCTGGAATTTTGACAATGTGTGCATTCGTTTCTTTGATGGTGTCCCACAGGTCCCTGAGGTTCTGTTCACATTTCTTCAATTTATTTTTTTTTGTTGTTTCTTAGATTTGATCATTTCCATCATTTCATCTTTAAGTTCACTGGTTCTTTTTCGGTCTGTTCAAATCTGCCTTTGAATATCTCTAGTGGATTTTTCATTTTCATGCTATCTTTAAGTTCACTTGTTCTTTTTTGGTCTGTTCAAATCTGCCTTTGAATACCTCTAGTGGATTTTTCATTTTCATTATTATATTTTTCACCTCCAGAATTTATTTTTAGTTCCTTTTTAGGTTTTCTTTCTCTTTGTCAATGTTTCCATTTTATTCATAAATTGTTTTCTTGACTTTCTCTTTATCTTTCTTTAATGTTTTGAGCATATTTAAGATAGTTGTTTTAAAGTCTTTGTTTAGTAGATCCACCATCAGGTTTTTGTCAGGGACAGTTTCTGTTGATTGATTTTTCCTTTGAATAAGCCATGCTTTCCTGTTTGTTTGTATACCTTGCGATGTTTTGGTTGAGAGCTGGACATCAATAATTGAATCAAATAATGTAGCAGCTTTGGAAATCAAAGTCTCTCCCTTCCCCAGGGTTAGCTGGGTTTTGTTGTTGTTTTCACTTTTTTGATTGTTATAGGTGTTTCTGTATCAAGGATCAGTATGAGGTGTAATCTCAAGGTCTTCTCAGGTCTTTTCTGAACCTCACCTTCCTCTGGGCATGCATGGTTTATGTTTAATTTCCCCCTAATACGTAGTTGCTTTTGATGTCCTCATCTTCAGTATTTGGCTCCCAAAAGGGTAAAATTAGAAAAATAAAGGGTGGGGGGGGGGACAAAATGTGCCAGCCCTTTAAATTTTGTGAAAGTCGTTTCAACCACAGAAGGAGGGACTTGAAACCTGAGTGGAGGTGTGACAATAATGGCGGGCCACTTCTGTGTCTGCATGTCTGTGATCAGAAGCAGCACTCAAGTATCAGAGCACATATCTCCAGTCTTTGGAGGACAGCATCCTTTTTGCCCACTCTGGCTTCTCAGTGCTGTATGTAAACTGCTCCAGAAACATGTGAACAGGAGCCTGTCATAGAGCTAAGGAGTGAGGGATGGGTAGGTACTACTGTACTAAGATCTGAAATTTATGAAAATTAGCCACAATTTACCATCCAAGCCATGATCTGCAAGTGGTGACCATCAATAGGCTCCAGTGTTCTAAAATAGTTACATCTGACAGATTCTGCCAGTGCAATTGTTGTCTAGTTGGGCAGAAAGATTTCTGGTGCTTCCTACTCTGCCACCTTCCCAGAATTTTCTCATTAAGAGAGTTATGTTTTTAACACATAACCATTATTGCTTTGTTCAGTAAATATACATTTGATTTACCTTTGTAGTTTTATGTCTGTCATTTTACATTCTTTTCTGACAATAAATTCTCAGTTTGTGTGAAAATGTGTTTACTTTGTCATCACTTTTAGGGTGTTTTCACTGAGTGTGGAATTATAATTTAATAATTATTTTCTTTCAGTACTTTGAGGATATCATTCCATTGTCCATGTCTTCCATTATTTCTACTGAAAAGTCAAATTAATGTCTTACTATTGCTCCTTTTATGTTTTTCCTTCCTCCCTCCCTCCCTTCTTCCTCTTCCTCCTCTTTTTCTTCTTCTTCTTCTTCCTTATCCTTCTCCTCCTTTTCTTCTCCTTTTTCTCTTCCTGCTCTTCATCCTCCTCCTCTCAATTACAATTTAAAGAATATCCTGAATCTGTCACTTACTGCCTTTTGACAGTTTTTGAAAAAAATTTTAAAATAATGTATCTTCAAATAATGTCTAATGCCATTTACTCTCTTCTTTTTCTCTGAGATTCCAATTACATGTATCTTTGAACTTTTCCTTGTGTCCCACAAGATTTTAAAACATTTTTGTGTATTTTTCATTCACCCCTCTGTGCTTCAGTCTATATGATTGATATTGATATATCTTATAGTTAGCTATTTATGACTTCAGTGGTGTCTAATGTGAAAATTAATCAAGCAAAATCCCACTAAAGTGGAATCAGGAGACCAGAAGGGGGAGGTCTCTGCAGTACCACTCGATGTTCATTACAGGAAGAATTGCCAGTTGCAGACCCTAACACAAGAATCATCAACAGGAAAGAATCATCAGTTACAGGCCCCAACGGGAAAAGATGTACTTTGCATCTACTACAGGAAATTGACTATGCCAGCAGCCCAGCCAATGAGAAACAATTATCACCCTGAACTCTCACGTTTCCTCAATGCTCTTTCATTCAAAACAACCCCTCCCGGCTTCTTCCTTTTTCTCTATAAAATAAAGTTCATCTCCTTTGTTTGTTGGCCTTGCCTATGGCTTTTGCTATAGCTTGCTTGTCCCAAATTGTAATTCCTCTGCTGTTCCTGAATTAACCCATTTTTGCTGGTAAAATAACTCACTATTTTATTTTTAAGGTCAACACTAATTTTTTGTGAAAGCTATCACTAGATTGTTACAAATGTTTGATTTTTTAGTTTCAGTATGTCTACTTAATTTTTTGTTATGCAATTCTATGGAAAAAAATTCTTTTTTCAATTGTTTTCTCCATATTTTGGTCTCTTTTCTTAAATATAACATAGATCTTTTAAAGACTTTGTCACCAATCTCTAAAATCTGGATAATCCTTGGAAATATTTTTCTTTGGAGCCTCATTTTTGTCATGATATTTGGTCATGTGGCATGTCTGATAGGTTTTTTTTAATTGACTGTAGTATATTTTATATAAAAAATATAAAGACCCCAAATGATGTTAAATTCTTCCAGAGAGAATATAATTTTCCCTCTATTAGAGTGATAAAGTAGTAGTCAATATCTCTTATCTAGTCAGGGACTGTGCTCACCCTCAGCTGGGTTGCTGTTCTGGGAATGCTTATGCTACCTCGACATTTCTATTAGTTCTTATATGTTCTCAAATTAGAGTCCTGAGTGTTCTTCATGGTCTCTCTGGATTTTTGTTTCATAAAAAAGCAAATAACTCTTCTTTGCTTTTCAACATCTTTTCACTTAGGAATTTAGCTTCCTGCTCAGGTTGCACAGCCCAAAACTTCAGCAGATGTCCTAGGAAAAAAACAGATTATGTAGTGCCTCACCCATGTGTTCTTCAAAAGTTCTGCTGGTTTTTCTGTCCCCAGAAGGGCCATCTTGGGTTCTTTGACTTGTATCTTAATCTAGTAACTGAAATACCTCCAAGGCAATATTAGTAGCTGAGTTCAGATTACCTCTCCATGGCTCATAATTTTCTGCAGCTTTAGCCCATTCCTGC
>NW_006774670.1:37870-54273 GCF_000442215.2 Lipotes vexillifer
ATTCCTGCTTTTTCTGTTCTCAAAAAGATTATTTCTCTGAATTTTTAAAATACATTTCATTAGAAGTGCTGACTTACTAATAGCTTCTCAAAATCACTCAGAAGCAAAACTGTGTATTTATTGAATTAGCCAATTATTTCTAGAACAATCATATGATAAAAACTATATTGGAGATTTTCAACATGTATGTTAGGAACACATTACATAGATTGTGTATATATAAAATGATAAATATATATCCTAATGATAAAACTTTGTGAATGATACAATCACATCATTCAATTAGAAAGATAGTGTAGAATTGTCAAAGGTTCTTTTGCCATGAGATAATATATTGGAGAATTTGATTTGTTCTTAATTTTAAGGTAGATAAGCTGTTATATTAATTTATTAACATTAACTGTCACACTTTGATTCCAGAAACATTTGCTATAACTTTGAAACTGAGAGAAAGTGACTTTTTGTTGTTGTTTTGTTTTGTTTTGTTTCTTTGGCCATGCTGAGCAGCCTGTGGGGTCTTAGTTTCCTGACGAGGGATCGAACCCATGCCCCCTGCAATGGAAGCATAGAGCCCTAACCACTGGACTGCCAGGAAATTCCTGAGAGAAAATAATGTCTTTAAATGAGGCCGGTGGGCTTGAGGGGGAACGTCTTACATATTTCTCCAAATAAGCTGAGTACAAGTTTAAAAGGGTATGGAGAGAAAATACCTTATAAATTTCCAGGAAATAAAAATTTAATTAAAAAAAATTCTCTCATTTCATAATGAATGAAAAAGAATTCAGTTCAATAATGTTGAAATATGGACATTTCCACAAAGCATAAAGTATAAATTAAAAACAGCATTTAGAAAAATAGATTAGCTCTTTTGGAATGAGTTAATTAAAAAAATGTTTTACACTTATTCTTTTGTATGAACTTATATTTTAAAATTTAGCAAATACAATCAGCCCTCCATGAAAACATTCAAAATTTGAAAAACAATATTTTGGAAGACATTAATTCCCAAGACTGCCATTGTAAATATGATTAGCATATATTTTAACTACCTTCTGCTGTGTGAAACTGATGATGTTAGTAGATTTTACTGAGAAAATGTTCTATTTAAAACCTCAGAACTTTCACACATTCAATTTATTAAAGCACTTTTGTTGTTTTAGAGAGAAAGATCAATTTACATTTCCTCTTCAAAAAATTCACAAAGTGATGAGGTAAACTGGATTTTCTCATTTTGCAGTACTTTTAACTATAAAGCATTATTCATTTATGTCTTAATCTAATTCCAGAGAGTTATATTTGCCTACCTTTTAAATACTGTGCACACTTAACTGAAGATTACTGATAATCAGTTTCAGCTCACTTTTCAGTAAATTGGAAAAATCTAGAAATTAGTTTTTATCCCATATGTTAATTACATTTTGAAGAATGTAGTCCATTCCCTGATATATTAAGTATAACAAAATCTAATTAAATTTGTGAATATTAGAGATGTATACTTGACATCATAAAACATATTTTATTGGTATAAATATAGATATATATAACACTTACTGAGCTCTCGTTATGTACCTGGGAGTATCAGGTAGTATTCAAATCTCATTTTGCATATTGAGAAACTAATAGAAATTATATAAGTGAATTAACCAAATTCACAGGTCTAAAAGTGGTGGAGCTAAGATTTGTACCTAGCCATCTGAGTTGTTTAGCAGTCATATTTCTAGTCACCATTATAGGACTTGATCTGTAGCACATCTTCAAGAATATGAACTCTGAGTAAAAGACTCAGGAGATACGCAGGTAAAGATCAAATTACTGTGTCAATGTTGTTATTGATAGAACAGTTGGAGACCATTACTTAAATATTTGGCAAACATGAACATCTTAATACAAAACCACAGAAGTAAAGGTTTCCTTACTCTTTTCCAGGCAGACCTGGCAAATACCAGGTTTCCTCTACAGTGAAGTACAGAATTCCTTCTGGAGATCTTAGATGCCAATTGATTCCTCCCTCCCAGAGCTAGAGTGAGTTAGCGAGCAGAAAAAGACTAATTAAGAGTATTGAGATACTCATAATATTCATTTCTCTGCACATGAGGTAAATGATGTTTTCCTTTCCCCAAATCCACTATGATGTCATATACAGATGATAGAAAGATAGACAGATAATAGATGAGAGATAGGTAGAACTATATATCAATAAAAGGTATAAATTAATTAAAATCTTAGGGTATTTTCTAGGAATTTTGTTATATTTTCTTCTTTAGGATGCCAACATAATAGTTGGGAAATAAAGTTTGTTTTCTAAAATTCTCAGTCTGATTTTGTAATTTTTCCATAAACTCAAGTTTTATGTTAAAGCATAATATGTTTTTGCTCTAGTAACTTCCCAACATTTTAAAAATAATAAATATTCAGACATCTTTTAAATGCTAGCTCAAAATAGTGATTTATTTTTTTCATAGTTCTTCCAGCAATTCTGGCAGCTGCTTTTCTCTCTTTTTGCAATTGATAAAATCAGTCTCTAGGCCCAGATGTCAGTGTACCACAGCCAATATAATTGTACACTGTATTTCCTAAAACATCATCTCGTGATAGCACATTCATTTTACATTCATTCTCAAAACCAAAAACTGTAGTTTTCACTGGTTAATTTGTCACTTATTTGAGTAAATAGGATTTTTGCCCAAGTCAATACACATAAGATATTTACTTTGTAATTTGATTTTGTTTGAAAGCTATAGCTTTCGAGTGACTTGGATTTCAAAGTTTCAAAGCTTATAATCTAGTAGAATTATGGCACAGTTACCATGAAGCTTAATTGTTATAATGAAGTACAAGCATGCATACCTCAGAGATATTGCAGGTTTGGTTCCAGATCACTGCAATAAAGCAAATACTGCAATATAGTGAGTTACATGAAATTTTTGTTTTCCCAGTGCATATAAAATTATGTTTACACTATATAACATTATGTTTAAGAAAACAATGTATATACCTCAATTAAAAATACTTTATTGCTAAAAAGTGCTAACCATCATCTGAACCCTCAGTGTATTAAAATCTTTTTGCTGGTGGAAGGTCTTGCCTTGATGTTAATGTCTGCTGACTGATCAAGGTGATAGATGCTGAAGGCTGGGGTGGCTGTGGCCATTTCTTGAAATGATACCACAAAGAAGTTTGCTACATAGATTGACTCTTCCTTTCACTTGAGAACTTAGAGGCCATTGTAGGGTTAGTAATTGTCCTACTTTCAATATTGTTGTGTCTCAGGGAATAGGGAGGCTGGGGGAGAAAAAGAGAGAAAGATGGGGGAATGGCCAGTTGGTGGAGCAGTCAGAACACACACAACATTTATAGATTAAGTTCACTATCTTATATGAACACAGTTCATGGCACCCCGAAACAACTGCAATAGTAGCATCAAGATCACTGGTCACAGATCACCATAACAAATACAACTAGTAATGAAAATGTTTGAAATACTGCAGGAATTATCAAAATGTGAAACAGCGAAAGAAAGTGAGCAAATTCTCTTAGAAAAATGGTGCCAATAGATGTTTGATGAAGGGTTGCCATACATCTTCAATTTATTAAAAAACAAAACAAAACAAAACAAGGTATCAGCAGAGCGCAATATAGTGAACTGCAATATAATGAGGTATGCCTGTGCAATCAACATTTCATGGACCATTTTGGGTGTTTCACAATGATTTTGTAGGTCACGTATCCTGCAAAAAAGGTAAACTCTGCAGATGAACTTAAATAGATCATAAATGGACATCAATCTGACAAGTCACAGTTTTTGTTAACATTGGCATGAACTTTCACTTAGAGGAGGAATTAAAGCAGTAGATGTAAGGAACCACCAGCTTTGATCATAACCTGGGTCTCTGATCTTTTCAGTCATGGTAAGCAAGGTAAAGGACACAAACAGTTTGAGATTTGGTCAGCACAGAGAATTTGGTCTTTAGTGTAAGTTTCCTGGCTCTCTGCTTAATTTATATTATTTCCTGTTAATGGAATTTCTTAACAGAAACATGAGTGAGAACATTGCTTATAAAATAATTTATAGGCACACATAATATCAGGAGTACTGGAAAAGAGTGATATGCCAACAAGGCAATAGTTCATAAAACTAATTACCTGGATAACTCATGAAAGAAGACTCTGACCTGGGCATGAGATGTAAATTCCTAACACAGATATGTCTTGAAGTGTGAATCTATGCATTATTATTACTACTGTTATTCTTGTGACAAGAAAATATTTTTATCAGCGAAAGGCAAAAATTAGGAACTGAGCTTTTTCAAGAAAATATTTGGCTTTGATTGAAAATATATGCATCCTCACCACCTTATCACTCTTATACACAGTTTCTGATGTCAGTGATATCCGTTGAATATCCCTCCAAATTAAACCTTAAATCCCCGTCTTCAGTTTCCATCTACACAGTCTTTCCTCCAAGCCAACAAAGTAGATTCTCAGTGATGCTTTTGTCCCTCTCAACTGTTCATTCCTTATTGCTTTGATAAAAGGATTGTCCTCCAAGTCCTCCAGTGAAAATATTTTTCTGACAAATCTTCTAGCTTTACATAAGCATATGCCATCTAGTATGCTCAATTCTGAGTCTTTTGTTCCTCTCCATTACAGCAGTTCTAGAATCTCTTAATTCACTTAGTTTAGCCCATAAAATTTTCCAGTCTTCCAGGAGACGTATGAGTACCATGTTTGTGCCACTTCCCAGGGTTCTTACCAGAGTAATAAATCATGAATTCCAGGAAAGTGCTCTCCCATCGATAAACTTTCCCTTAGCCCAACTTACCTTCTAGCCATTGCTCATTTGATTCAGCATCCTCAGAATATAGCCTGTATGCTGTGCTCTCCTGGATCCAGCTTGCTCACGTAGGTTATACATTTCACTGTTTTCAGGGTACAGTACCTTTTCTTCCATTCTTCCTTTAACAGTCTCAACACTTTCCTGGCTGCAGCTTAACCTTAGCCACAGGTTTAAATGCTAGAAAGGAAGACAGAGACAGTTTGTGGAAGTCAGAGAATGTATTGTCTTGCATAATTTTCAACTAAGGAGAAGTATCAAAACTTAGTAGTTGGGGTAGACTACTTTTGCAGGCTTAGGAGAATCTGGGAATTCACAGTTTTCAAGTGCATCAGCTCAGATATCTTAATGACGTATCACAGTATCTCATTCTTTCCTAATCAAGACCCTGATCTTGGCATAGCAGATGTGTCTAGGAGCCTCATTACGCTTATGATTAAGTATCAGGGCTCAGTTTTTTCTGCCTGCTTACTGAAGGGAGATAAGAGTCTCTTTACAGCCGCTAAGTTGGTTCTCTGATAGCCACAATTAATTGTTTACAGGCTTTATTTTTTAGAGCAGTTTTAGGTTCACAACAAAATTGAGAGAAAAGTACAGAGATTACACATATATCCCTTCCTCCACAAAGCCTCCTCCATTATCAACATCACTCACCAGAATGATAACTTTGTTACTAAGGATGAGCCTAAACTGACACATCATTATCACCCAAAGTCCATGGTTTACTCTTAGTATTGTACACTGTGGGTTTGGATAAATGTATAATGATGTACATACATCATTATAATATCATACATAGTTTTTTCACTGCCCTGAAAATTCTTTTCACTTTGCCTATTAATCTTTCCCCTCCATTTTACCCCAGGCAACCACTGATCTTTTAATTATTTCCATAGCTTTGTCTTTTCCAGAATATCATATACAGTTGACCCTTAAACAACACAAGTTTGAATTGCACAGGTCCACCTAACGTGAAATTTTTTCAATAGTAAATACTACAGTACTACATGATCCACTGTTGGTTGAATCTGTGGTTGCAGAACAACTGATGGAGAGGAACCATGTATACAGAGGGCCAACCATAAGTTATATGTGGGTTTTCAACCACGTAGAGGGTTGGCAGCCCTAACCCCAACATTGCAAAGTTCAACTGTAGTTGGAATCACATACATATTGGCTTCTTTCACTTAGTATGCACTTAAGATTTCTCCATGCATTTTCATGGCTTGATAGCTCATTTTTTTTAGTGCTAAATATATTCCATTGTCTGGATGTACCAGTTTATTTATCCATTCACCTATTGAAGAATATCTTGGTTGCTTCCAAGTTTTGGCAATTATGAATAAAACTACTATAAAATCCATGTGCAGGTTTTTTATGTAGACATCAATTTTCAACTACTCCTTAGGGTACATACCAAGGAACATGATTGCTGGATCGTATGGTAAGAGTATATTTGGCTTTGTAAGAAAACTAAACTGTATTTCAAAGTGACTATACCATTTTGCATTCCTAACAGCAATGTATGAGAATTCCCGTTGCTTCATATTCTCATCAGTATTTGGCATTGTCAGTATTCCAGATTTTGGCCATTCTAACAAGTGTATAGTGGTATGTCATTGTTGTTTTAATTTGCATTTCCTTAATGACATATGATGTGAGCATCTTTTCATATGCTTATTTGCCATGTGTATATCTTCGATGGGTTGTCTGTTAAGGTCTTTGGCCCATTTTTTAATTGAGTTGTTTGTTTACTTATTGTTGAGTTTTACACATTTAATTTTTAGATTTATCACAGTCAGCCTTTTATTGTATTTATCTAGAAAATTAAGTGCTCTGAGAAAAAAACATTTAATTCCATTATCCTTATAATTAATATCTCACCCACATTTCTATAACACCTAATACACTCTACTTGCTAATACAATTCCTTTCACCAATATTACATCCCAGTTCATGACTGATGAATATTTTAATAATTGCACTTTTTTTTTTTTATGCACAGTGCTGTGATTATCATTGCCAGCCAGCTGGAGGAATATCCAGTTCCAAAAACCCATTTTTACCATTTTCTGAGAATTCCTCCTTGTGTGTGGATACAATTCTCCAATAACTGCCATTGTTTCAGACCATGTTTTCTAGAATGCTTATACAGAAAATAACCTTTAAAATAGAGATAGTGTCTCCCTCTGGAGCAAAGGGAAGGTCTGTTTACTGTCCACTAATATAAAGATAGTGTCTTCCTGTGGCAAAGCCTTGTCAGGCTAACTGTCCATTTATAAGTTTTGGGTACACTAAACTTTGGTTTCCTTTCCTGTAATGCACATCACTATGAATACACTACATCATCCGGCATTGTGTAACCCTGTGGTAACTGAGCTTGGGGAATAAACACAAATGTTAATCTGGCTATTATTATTACTCTGGGTAATAAACTGCCCTCTGTGTCTGTCATAGTCCTCTTCTGACTTCTGCCAACATCCATCAAACTTAGGCAAGCTAGATGGTTTTTTTGCAGGTAGGCTAAAAATCGCATAACCTTCACTGTTCTTAACATTGGAACCAGTTTTTAAAGTTCAGATTCCTAGGTAAACAGCCTCTGTGATAGAGATGCATACAGAAATTTTGTTGGAAAATAAAATTGGGGGAAATCCTCTCAGGATCAGTGCTGTGGCAGAGGGGGAGGAAGTATGGTTTATCACAGGAGAAAATCGGGTGTGTTGCAGTCTCAATCAAAGCCTCAGCCAACCCCACTGGGATCTTGGCAGTAAGAATAGCCATGCATGCTTTTCCCAGTTGGAGAGAAGGGGCCATGACTTCATACTCATGTATTAACTATTCACTGGACATACGTTGCCCCAGGAGTGTATTAGGACCTTAAGCAACGTGGCTGTATTCAGCTGATAGCAGTTTTCATTGCCAGAGAGAGCACACAGGTGATCTTCTGGAATAATAAGTCATTCAGTCCTTATAGGAGATGCTGAGTGGTATAGCATGGTCTCTACTATAAGGGAAAATCCAGGAAAAATGTAAATTGCTCTATTCAGAACCCTGACATCATTGAGCTTCTTAATTCTTCAACCCACAAATCTTTTTTATGTTAAATTTTCTTAGATATTTTTATCTACAAGCTGTACATCTAATGCACATGCTTAAAATTCTCCCATGTCATTTTATTTTAAATCTCAAGTATTTTAAAGTTTAGTTTAAATATCAACTATTTACTACTATATTTAACATCTTACATGGATCATTGCCACACATGATCCTATTATGACACATGATCCTATTTCTTGCTGACTTTCAATACACTCTTACTACTCCTTTTTATGCTTTAGATTTCAGATTAGATGCCACTTTCTCAGAGATATTAGCTAAAGTGTCTCGTCCATTATTTTCTAATAATAAACCCTCTTCATTCATTCACAGTACTCACAATGATTTAGAACTGTAGACATATTTGATTACCTATTTATTTTCTGAATTCCCTAGTAGATTGTGAATTTTAGGAAGACAGAGAATAAACCAACTTTGTTCAGTCCTGTTTTAGTAATCACGAGTGCTGTCACACAAATGTTCCCAGCTTTCTGCCATCCATGCCACAGTAATATTGCATTTCCTGGTCCCTTTGTGGTTGTTGTGGCCATGTGATTAATTGTAACCAGTGCCCTGTGAGCAGAAGTGATGTGGGTCACTTCTGTGACCAAGCACTTAATTGCCGATATGGGACTCTATAGAGCACTTTTCCCTCTAGCACCACAATGGGTACCATTTGAGATGAAGGCTGCTCTGTCAGCCTGATTTCCTGCAATACTATGATGAGTCATCCCCATTTGGCTACTTTTGATGTGGGTGCTCAGTGGGATTAAACAACAACCTAATGTTATTTTAAACCACCTGGGTTGTTTAGTTGTTTGATAACAGAGCATAACCTAGACTATCCTGGATGATGTACTGCCTGATATCACACTAAGCCCAGAGCCTTGTATATAGAATAAACAAGATAATTGTTGATGGAGAGAAAGAATAATGCTGTTTATTTAGTAGTGTATGTTGTATTCTTGGATCTGTGGTCCACTTTTTAAATGAGAAATTTCTCACTAATTTTTTCAACATGGATACTGCAAAACCAAAGAGTACCTCCAAAATGCAATGTAAGAAAAAAAAAAACAAAACTAATATTTGTTTACCAAAGGAGTCATCTTTGGGGACATTGTTAGAATACAAAACTTCTTTGTTGATTAAAAAATTGGTGGATTAGAAAAAAACAAAATGTTTCCAGCATTTTTGTGGGTATTATGTCTAATAAGACCTATATGTTTCAGTGCAGGCAGAGAGACTCTATTTGGTTCAGCCTCCTAACGAATAAAAATCCACTAAAGAAATAGTATGAGGTGGTTAGAGGGAAGATTGCACTAGCACTCTGCCAAAAACTAAGATATAGTCTTTTTACTCTAATTCAGGTATCTAGAATGTTTCCAAAAACTTTGCCAACTGTGCTTCTTCTTATTCCTACCACCTGAAAGGTTTGTAAAGTGCCTCTGCTTCAGTAATCCTTGCAGTGCTATAATTCTGTGATGATGCTAGAGGCTTGCCTCAGTTTCTCTTAAAGGACTGTTGTTACCCTACCCAGCTATCTCCATTCCTTTTCTCCCCATCGTCAGGTTGACTCCTAACATTTGTGACCATCTCTCATGGTAAGTCAGAGCTATTTATCTTCTATCAATGACATTTTCAAATATCTATCACAACCGATGTCTGTGGAAAGGTCTATATGAATTTCAAATTATTTACTTTATTCAAATGAAGTACAAAGTGTTCTTTTCTACCTATTTGAATATTATTACTGAATATGTGTTGTTTCACTCAGTTGCTTTTGTCTTCTTTTAAAACTCATGGAAACAGACATTTCTAAGACTCTTCAAAATTATCTCTTCTCTCATGTTTCTAGACTTTAGCCTGGCAACTCTGTCCTATATTCCTTTCTTCTTTCCTTCCTTCCTTCCTTTTTGTCTTGCCTTTCTTCTTTCACCATAAATATAAGTCTGAATCCTTCTTTCTGTCATTTTGGTACAGGATGGGTGATGACGGGATTAGATAAGAGGGTTTGGCTTCAGTTGCTTTTTACTCTTTTTTTCATTTTAAGCATTCAGATTTAGTCCTTTTTGAAATGAAACAAATGTTCCTTCATAATCCTTATATTTTTTTCAAACTTCTCCAAAATTGAATCAGAGTTGTGAAAAAGGTGGTTTTGTTGATGAATCACAATCAGACTCAAGTATGGTGAGGTCCTTGAGTGTGACCATATACCACCATGTTGTCAGTATTATAGACTCCACTTGATAATTTCCTAATATAAATTTACACTTACCACCTATTGTTTTAAAATATATTTAAACTCAATGTTACTATACATATACAAAGATTTCACCACTTTTGTTCTGCTGATACCCTCTAACAGATTGGGGAAAACATTCTATTATGAAGAATCTAAAGAACTAAGGAATGACTCAGGGAAGAGATATAAAATTAACTCTATAGTTTTATTGCTGAAACAGATTTGCTAGGTTATAATTACTTTTAATCCTTCCATTGAAGTTATCATGATTTAATGAAAATCAAATTTTGTGATATCAATGCCACATTTTGAATCTCTCCCTTAATACTCAGTTTTAGTGTTGATAATGAATGCATTTATTCAAGACTAGAAAATTATGGGTTGGAGATAGGCAGATGAGTATAATGAGAAAATCTGTTTTGCAATTATGATGGAAGGCAAAGGCATCAAAGATTAAGAAAGACATCTTTGGGGAAAAAGTAACTGTGCTTAATTTAAGTTATATTATTACTAAATAATTATTCATACCATACTTTTATTCTCTGTACTGTGAATGTAGGTCAAAGAAGCTAATTATTGAGCATTACAAAGATATCACAAAGATAAAATATTTGAATTCTCAGAGATTATCAGTGTACTTTCAATGAAAAGTAAAGCACAATTTATCTCAAATTCCCAGGAGTGTTGTGACAAAAACTGTTGGATACATCAACTATCCAGGAGATTGCTTACTAAAACTGACGTGGTCTATTTAAAACATGATTCTTTCCTTCTTATACCTATGAGTTGAATATACATGTCAATACTAATTTTTAATGAATTGTAGCATTTGGCAGCTATGGTCACAACTTTCACATTCAACAGTAAAAGTTTACCCTATTAATTGTAGATTTATATTAGAATAATATTAGCATATATATTTTTAAACTAACTTTTATTTTATTACTCCTTTAATTTAACATTAGGCCAGCTTTTTGTGTTAAATGCTAAACAAAGTTTAATAAGTTAATTTGTCTTAAAGTACTATTTTGCACGAACCTGTGTCCCCTGCATCGGCAGGTGGACTCTCAACAATTGTGCCACCAGGGAAGCCCTAAAGTACTATTTTTCTAACTAGCTAAGAATACTTTATAATTCTTTAGCCAAACTTAGATAGATGAATATTGCCAGAAGTCATTTTCAGGTTACTGCTGGTGAAGCTCCCCTTCACAGTACAAGCTCAGTAGTAATACAATAGTTTCCACCTATCCATGGGGAATATGTTCCAAGAACCCCAATGCATGCCTGAAACCATGGATAGAACAAAACCCTTGGGACTTCCCTGGGTCCAGTGGTTAAGACACCATGCTTCCACTGCAGGGCATGCACATTCAATCCCTGGTCTGGGAACTAAGATCCCACATGCCGCATGGCGTAGCCAAAAAAAGAAAAAAACAAAAACCCTATATACACTATGATTTTTTCCTATACACACTATGATTTTTTCCTATACATGCATACCTATGATAAAGTTTAATTTATAGTCACAGTAGGAGAATATCCAAATTGCCAGCATCACTACTCTTGCAGTTGGGGCCACTATTAAGTAAAATAAGGGTTACTTGAACACAAGCCCTGCAATACCTTGACAATCTGACAACCATGCCTACTAAGTGACTAATGGTTGGGTAGTGTATGTGGACACACTGGACAAAGGGATGATTCACATCCTGGGTGGGACAGAGAGGGAAGGTGCAAGATTCCATCATACTACTCAGAACAGCACGCACATTAAAACTTGTTTATTTCTGGAATTTTCCATTTAATAATTTTGGAGCATGGCTGACTGCAAGAAATTGAAACCATGTAAAGAAAACCTTGGGTAAGGGGGCACTACTGTATATAATTTTATCTCCCAATAAGATTTGACTGTACTTTCTTATGTATTTGAAAATGATAAAATATAATATCTGAATAATGTTATTAGCAAAACCCATGTATCTTTTCATAATTTATAATCCTGAATAACTATATTTTGCCTTCTTTTTTCTGTAAGGCTAGTATTGACCCTTATTGGAAAAGCAGAGTACTGTAATAACTGCCTCACCCACCCCCATAGAAAGAAAATCAAAACAAATTCAAACTAACAACACAACACAATTTGGTTGGGAATATATTCAGATTATGTCAATGAAAGCCAAGACTCTCAAGATAAACTCATTTTCTTTTCTCCTTCCTGCATTTTACTAACTTTTTAAAAGATAATTTTACTATTGGTGCTGCAGTATTCTTAGGACATGTGCAGGGAAGATAAGAGAAATATGAGGTGCTAGGTTCAATGATATCTCACCCCAGCAGAGGAAATTTTAATTGTCAGCTGTGATAGAGGCAGGCAGCTGGACCTGGCCTTAAGGATATAACCCTCCCAGAAAAAAGCCTAAGGTAAACCTTGTAGTTAGAAAGTACAAACCAAAAAGAAACACTGAAAAACTCTCTTTTTGTTCTTGTGATCAGCCATCCCAAGGTTTTTGTAATGATTGGCAGCACTATCTGGGCTGTCGCTGACACCCATAAGAACTACCACAATAGGAAGTGAACCTGGCCTTGGTCTCACTGTTTCCAAGTATATGCAAATACACGGATCTTCAGAAATTTCTGGAAATGAGGGCTGCTTATCCGGTTGCTCTCAGGTGAATCATTTGACCTTGCTTTTTTAATCTAGTCCCTATGGATATGGAATGAAGGTAAAAATTGAAGACTTGAAATAAAAGACTGTAACATGAGTTATTTCAGTATTTCTCATTTTATTTCAATACGTATCGGTAAATTAAAGCTTTTTCAATTTCCCCCACTAGTCCCACCAAAATTTCTGAGATGGTGAAATTTAAATACAAGTTAGAGATTTCTTTAGTGCATAAACTCAGAGGTATACATTGACCCAAAATAATAACCCTCTAAATATATATATATATATATATATATATTTATTTATTTATTTATTTATTTATTTATTTACTTTTAAAATAGTATCTAAGCATGAACAGGTTGGTATTCAGTTTCCATCTAATGGAATATTACACAGAAAAATTCCAGAACTACCTATGGGATGTAGACATGACATTTTCAATCTTTTAATCTCAATTCCATCTTTTTTAAAATGGGAGGCTTCAACTAGATGATTCTCTAAAGCATCTGCTTAATCTAAGGTGTGAAATGATTTGAGCAAATTTTCTAGTATAAAAAAACTGAGATAGGGCTTCCCTGGTGGCGCAGTGGTTGAGAGTCCGCTTGCCGATGCAGGGGACACGGGTTCGTGCCCCGGTCCGGGAAGATCCCACATGCCGCGGAGCGGCTGGGCCCGTGAGCCATGGCCTCTGAGCCTGCACGTCCGGAGCCTGTGCTCCACAATGGGAGAGGCCACAACAGTGAGAGGCCCGCGTACAGCAAAAAAAAAAAAAAAAAAAAAAAAACTGAGATAACAAAGTGCTCTGAGTGTTTGAAATCATTGTCTTATGCACACACTCACTTATCTTCCATTCCACTTTTCACGTCTTATTACTGCAAATAATAGCCAAAATGTTTTGAATGTTTACTATGTTCCAACCATTGTTCTGAAAACACTACATGGCTTATTTTGTAATTCTTACAACGGCTCTGAGGGAGATGTTTTTGTTATTACTATTATGGCCATTTTACAGATGAAGGAGAGCAAGTTCACAGAGCTAGTAAGTGGTAAAAGAGATAGTTAATAAGCTCACTCTAAAAGACACACCATTAGCACTTATAATTCTGTCTCCTGCCAAGGTTGACTAAACAAAAGCAAGCACCAAGCTGTTATGCACACCCATTGCCTTTACCAAAGTCCATTCCTTTAGAGATTCTGTCTGTAAAAGGTAAGAGTAAGCAACAAAGTAAAATATTAGGATGGAAGAGTCAGAGGAAAGTAGAAATATACAATTTTGTCTTAAAACATAAAAAATAAAATTCCAAGAATAGGTGGCAGATAACAATGTCAAATGATACAGTTTTTGAATAGGACATAAGATTCCAAAGGTCTGGAAATTAGAAATTGTTGGTGGCTTTAGAGTGAGAAGGTTCACCAGTGTAACTGATAAGGAAGGAGATTAAAGTCAGTCGACTAGCATATACAAAGGGGAGGAAGAACATAGGGAAAGCCTATGTTTATTTAAGATATTTATACAGAGAAGCGAAGGAGAGAAGTGAAATTTATTAGAGCTAATTGTAAACCATTTGACTTTTTCTTTTCTTTTTAAAATGGAAGTAATCTAAAAGAAAATAACCAACCTGGAAGAAAATTTTAAGACAGATCTTTGAAGAAGTACAAAGAAAAGGTCTTTGGAGGGGGAAAAAAAAAGAAATCAGTTTTTTTTTTTCTCAGTCAGCAAAAAAGGAGATAAAGCAAAAAGAGGATGGGGGAGCATAAAGCTGTTAGGAGAGAGGTTCACACCCGAATGCTTCCGTTTCCTTGGGGAAGTCGGCTAGGTCAGCTGCTGAAGATGAACTTAAGATGGTGTTGGAGAGTAGAGTTAATTTGTGCATCTCATTGTCTAGGGCAGGCACAGAGGAAATGTGTTCCTCGGGTCTTTTCCTTCAGATCTCATGTATTTAAATTTCTTATTTTTGTATTAAAATTGATGTTAGGAGGCAAAATACTTGAGGATAAATTTATAACACCATATGAGTTAGCATATTATTTAATTATGGAAATCAGAGAGCAGAGAAGTGACAAAGTTGAGAGCAGCATATTGAAAAGGTGAGAAAAAAAGGTTAGATATATCCTCAGAATAACATTCAAGGAATTCAGAGCTGGATAGAATTTAGTATTTAATAATCACTTATTTAACACCTATGGATACAGCAGTTTTGAAAATTTGCAGGAAATAGGGATATAAAGAGAGAAAACATTAACAACACTTGTTCATTGAAAAGCTACAATATAGAAGCTACTTTGACAGAATCTTGGAAGTTAAAAAAAGGAATAAAATCATGACTTTGCTCTCAAATAGATGGTAATTTGTATCCATTTATTTATTAATATTTTATACTGGAGCAAATCAGTACTATTGATAATACTATTGAAATTAATGCAGAATTTTAATATAAAAGAGGTCTTTTTTCCAACTTAAGTCACAGGGATGGAGGCTACTTAGACCTTGAATTAGTCAAAAAATATGTTATAGGGCATTTTCACCAAAAGATAAACACCATACTAAGGTCAGTGGAAAGCACAAGTAGAGGATTGTCTTCCTGCCATTTTAAGTTTGCTCTTCAGTCCATTTCCTGGAAGATGTGAACTTAGACCTTGAAGGAGAGGTTGAATTTGGATATATAGAAGGGGGAGGAGTATTCTAGTTGAAAGAAATGTTATAAATAAAGTTTTAGCTGTGGGAAATTATTTAGGCCCACAGAGTTGATTTAATGCAGTTTAAATATGCTGGAGGACAGGGTGTGAGAAGGTAAATTGATGCCAGGTTGAAAGATATGTTAAGGAGTTTAGACATTTTAGAGTATGAGTTTTAATGGATTTTTGAGCAAAGTATGATAGCATTAGAAGTGTGTTTCAAGTGTTATTCGCTTTGTCTTTTCTGACCTACCCTTCTCCCAAAGTAAAGCTAAGTTAAATGAACATTTTAGCAATAAGTACTTATATCTATCACAGTATTTACCCATGATACTATAATTACCTGTTTGCCTATGGAATTCTACCACTGAATTTTAAACTGCTAAAAAGCAAAGACTAATTTTTACTTATCTCTGATTTCCAAGTACCCAGTGCAGTGCCCAGCATATTTCAGAGTTCAATATATTTTAAATTAAATGAAGATTTATCTATATGTAAGATAGATATTAAATTCAACAGAAGTGTGAAAGAATGAGAATGAGTAGTGTCAACAAAAAATTTATCAGTCAATCTAAGAAACAATTGTAAAATTTTATTTGAGCCGAATTTGAGAATAACCCAGGGAGACCGTCTCAGAAGGTTCTGAGAACTGTTCCACAGTTCTCAAGACACAGTTTAGAAGTCAAGACACAGTTAATATAAATTGTTTTGAGACAGAGGGCTGTATGTCAGATAATGTACTATTGACAGTTTACATAATCCAGATCTAAGCGCCATTGTGGTGGGTCATGTGACCCCTTACATGATCAAGAAGGAATGTTATCTGTTAAAGAGTTGTCTTGTTGGTGCTGGGAGAATGTTGCTCTTTATGTTTGAGCAGGTATTCCTGC
>NW_006774670.1:54283-55454 GCF_000442215.2 Lipotes vexillifer
TCCTGCTGATGGGGAAGGTTTGGTCAATGCATAATGCTGGTACACAATGTATAGTGGAGAGAGAGAGGAGGCCAAAGGGCAGAGAATTTTTAGGTTTAAATTTTTCTTGTCTTCCTATAAAATATGAACTTTATTTCACAGTAGGAAAAAAGTATTTGTCTCTAGGACGGTAACTTTTATTGTTCTCCAGTTTACATCATACCTCTAGGGTACAAATTTATTGTTAGCTCTTTCCTGTGTTTACAACCAGGTAAGAAAAAGCTATATATGGTATTCAGTCAACCATTCTACAGTTCTGCTTTGGAATTTGAGGCTAATGTCATATCTAATTATTATTTTTTGGATGTTCTTCCTACTTTTATATGGCTAAGATGACAGTTTCAGGGGTATCTCTGAGGTAGCTCTTCCTTATGACCAAGATGGCCTTAACATTTCCCTCAGCCTGACTAAATGTTAAATAGACTTCTTCGTGCCTCTACATCCCTGAATTCCTTCCCACTCCAGTCCTTAGAGTATCCAGATAGCATAACCAGAGAGGTTTCTCTCCTTCTTTTTCTTGGAGCATTTACTTTAGAAAACTTAGTACATCTACTTCATTGTCAATTTTTCTCTGCCCTTTTGAAATGTAGGTTTTTGGTTTTTTTTTTTTTAAGTCTCTTGCCAGTTTTACAACTTAGAACCATCTTTCTCAGGGACAAGGGAGGCATCCCTCTGAAATGTAATCATCAAGGAAGATACTACTCTGACCTCCCAGTCTCTGTGAGAGGTCAGGAGCCTAACTTCAGTGATGCTTTGCTCCAGGTTACAAAATTATCTCCTGTCATAAAGAGAGGAGGGGGGCTTCCCTGGTGGTGCAGTGGTTGAGAGTCCGCCTGCCGATGCAGGGGACACGGGTTCGTGCCCCAGTCCGGGAGGATCCCACGTGCCGCGGAGCGGCTAGGCCCGTGAGCCATGGTCGCTGAGGCAGCGCGTCCGGAGCCTGCGCTCCGCAATGGGAGAGGCCACAGCAGTGAGAGGCCTGCGTACCGCAAAAAAAAAAATTAAAAATTAAAAAAAAAATAAAGAGAGGAGGAAGTTTACTTTCTCTTTGGGTAAGTCCAATTAGCAATTGCAGGTATCCTACAATTCCCCCAACCCCAGATCTTAAAAATTCTCCCACTCTTTGGTTCAG
>NW_006774670.1:55659-90644 GCF_000442215.2 Lipotes vexillifer
GTTCAGCAGAGCTGAGCTCAGACTATGCACAGATCTCTCTCTCCTAGTGTGATCACCTTGAAAAAAGTCTTTCTTCCCTGTTTAGCTTTGTTGCAATTTTTGCTGTGACTTTTACCTGGAGTAAGTGGCATACACCATGTTCATTGAAGCTTTGGGACCAACGCTTTCACTTCTCCCTTGACTCTGCATTTACACTCTAATCCATCATACCTTCCCTTGTCTTGAATTGGTAAGACACCATATTATCTTTGAGAATGGGTTGGAAGTAGGAAAATTTAACCTTTCTGCTGGCTTTTATTCTAGTCTATATGGACGTGACAGTTCAAGAAGAAAGGGTTTCTTTAAGTAACTCAACAAACCTCTATATGTGTTTGGATTTAAAGCCTTGTGGGTGATGAAATATTCCTTTGTACCTCTTCACCTTGTTTCTCAATAAAATTTCCATTAGTAGCTCAGGAAACAAAGCTAGATATTAGAGGGCAGAGATTAAGTATCCTTAATCCTTGGCCTATTACATATCATTTTATTTAGTCACAACTATAATGAACCCCAAATTTCTTCATAATTCAACATTAATTAAAGAAAATCTGCCTTAGGGTTATGGGGTAAAATAAAGATGCAACAGATATTTTAAAAATCAAATAAAAATGATTTTTCAAAATATGCAATGTGAGTTAAAGAATTAAGGGCTAATTTTTCCTTCTCTAAAGAACACAGTAGAGTTGTGGAGACAGGACACAGAAATACTTAAATGTCTAATGGTTGATCTCCATGATTTGAAACAACAGCTTGTAAATATCTATTCATAACACAAACAGTTTTCTATGTATAAATGCTAGAGGTGATCAGAAGTTAGCCAATTCATTTAAACTGGGGTGGATTGCATATGATTATAAGAAAAATACTGGATTTATTTTGGTTTAGGACAAAAAGCAAGAATTAGATAAATAGAGTATTACTAAGTTATAGTATATTAGGGACAAAATTGAAGTGGGTCAGGGGAATAGTGAACAGAATATTTTGGTTGCAGCAAGACTACTATAGTGAAAATCAGCAGCCAAAGTGAAGCAGGAGAATTCTGAAGAAGGAAAAAAATGAGGACAAACAAATTCAGAGTTAGAAGAACTGAAGAGGGTGAAGATAAAATTCTCTGGGTGTCACAGCAAGTAATGACTTCCCAGACAATTTTAGAGAGTAATTATTGTTCTTATTCTCCAATGTGTTTTATTCAGAGTATACCTCCAGTTAAATATAAAGACATAAAATGATATCATATACTCATAATGACGGTATAATTCTACTCAAACTCACAGATCTCCTAATTTTAATTTTTATATATTTTATAGGTTTGTGGTATTTTTATCTAAGGAAAAATGGAATTTGTGCCTAAGGCCAATTATTATAAGGAATAGAGTAGCTTTATGAAAAGCAGTTTCTGGAGCAGGTATGACACAACTGCCCCTTCCTTCTCCAGCCCCATTCTCAAGAAACTCAAAAGGCTTTCAGAGCTTTTGCATCAGATTTCTGAGAGATGGCTAGGATTTTGGAAGAGTTGGTTATGGAGGAGCCATAAAAATACTATTCTGTGGATGTTTATATTATCCTAGTCTTAGCTTCAGATTTGGATAGCTTGTTAAATAAAAATTGCTTGGTTTTTCTGTTTATCTTAGTGTAAAATATGCAAAATTTATTCTAACAGCCTTGTCCTCAGGTTGGCAATTATTGTTTTAGTTATATTTTTAGGTATCAAACCTCTAAATATGCTATTAAAAATGAAAATTCTTTCATGACTGTTCTCTGAAGCTTTTCTTCATCAATGTCAGAAAATATATGAGGTCTGAAACTTGACTTTTGAAGAATCAGGGATTGTTGCTATCAAAATCAGGTTATAACCCAGGACAGCCACCACCAGAGAACACTCACATAATAGCATTATAAGACCCAATGCTACAAGGATCTGGAAGGGCAGCTAGCCATAGGCACTACTGTTTTGTTCAGAGAAGCACCAATTAATTTTCTGCTCTCTGATCCACTTGAAGAACACAGCTGGAAACCAAATAAAGCCAGCTTTTAAAAAATCTAACATTTGAGTTATTTTATGTGTTCTTTCAAGTAGACTATATTTTAGACTCTGGAAGTAAGGGTCATAACTCTTGTATCTCTCTCTCTCTTCATAGAGTTAGAGTTTGTCAAAGGTGTTAAAAATAAAATGAGTGTGAAAGCTCCATGAGGGTTATGAGAAAGGTGAGGAAAAAGTAAAGAAGGACTAAGGCATGACCTTTAGATAAGAGTAATAATAACAATAATGATAATGATGAAGATGAAACTTTCTTTTCATCTTCTTTGCTTCCCAATATTGCTTTTAAGAATCAAATTTGTATGTAACTTAAATTTCAGTGAGGATAGCTATTACAAAAATTAATCTACAGACTTTGAGTAAGGTACTGATGGAATTAAGCATTGATTTAAGAATTGATTTTGTATATCTACAAAAATCCCAACAATCTCTCCATTTCCTAAATCCCTATCAAATATAGTACTATATACATGACCTTCCTCATTCTGTTAGAAATATACACAAACTTTATCACACATTGATAGTTATATCTGAGAACACTTCCCAGAAATTAAATTATTGCCCTAATCTCAGATATAATTTTGTGTTTCTTCCAAATTCCAAGTTTTCATCTTTTCAAGTCTCCAGAACTCTTACTCAATAAAAATTTTCTAGCACCACCATATGTTCATATTTTTTTCTTTCTTGATTCATTTTTGAGAACCAGAGAGTTTTCAAGCATTGTGTGTACATGTGCATGTGAGTAATGTGTGTGTGTGTCTAGCTCCCATAGAAATATATTTTTAAAAATATATAGAGACTTTCTCTCCTTGCCTTGATGGAATGATTGGCACCAGATTTACATTCCCTTTATCAGCTAGGAAACTGAACAGCACATATAAACAAGTGCTTTCAGGCTTTCAGACAGACAGTGGATAAAAGACATTACACAACTGTGATTCTTGGGATTAGCAAGAAGTTCTACATCACTGGCTTTCTGCCTGGAGGTACTTCTGTTCTGTAGCATAGGGAGGGGAAATCCAGACATAGAGAAGGGAAATGAATAACAGTGTGATCTTACTGAGTTGGGGAAACAGAAAATAAAGTTGAAGGAGGCTGAAGTGGCTATAATTTACAGATCACAGTACCAAGAAAATAAAGCAAAGCAGAGAATGAAGTCCAGAAATCTGAATGGAGTAGCCTTGATTTTTTGTTGAAACCTAGACTGTAAATTCAGAGGGAGAATCTCCATAAGGTCAGTCAATGGAAAACTAAAAAGTTATAAGGTGAGTAATGCCCAAAACTCACACAGGATGGGGTAGGCATTTGAATTCCAACAAAGCAGATTGAGAAAAAATGTTAAATACTAAGATAATTCAGTAGAATCTGTAGAAAGATTATAATCTCATAGTAAGGTTAAACTTTCCCTAGAGGAAAAGCTATGGCCCCTCTATAACAAACCTCCAAAATAAGACTTTGAAACCCTGGGGCTAATCCACAAGGAACTGGCTGTCTAAACAAAAGTCAACACATTTTAAAGGAAGAAAATACATCCAGACATTCAACAGCATAACATTCACCAAGTCTAGCACTCAATAAATTATACAGATATACCTGGAAAATCCCCAATATTTAGAAATTAAACAACATATTTTGAATAACTCATTTATGATAAAATGTCTTGGAAAATAAACAATATAAGGGAACTTGATTAACTTGGTAAAGGGAAGCTGCTAAAAACCGACAAGTATATTTGCTCTCACGGGCTTCCCTGGTGGCTCAGTGGTTGAGAGTCCGCCTGCCGATGCAGCAGATGCGAGTTTGTGCCCGGGTCGGGGAAGATCCCACGTCTGGGCCCGTGAGCCATGGCCGCTGAGCCTGCGCTTACGGAGCCTGTACTCCGCAACAGGAGAGGCCACAGCAGTGAGAGGCCCGCGTACCGCAAAAAAAGAAAAAAAAAAAGGTTGGAAATATTTTCTCTCACAAGTTAAAGTCAACATTAGCTGTCCTAGCATGTGCAACAAGGCAAGAAAAAGAAGTACAAGGCACAAAGCTTAGAGAGGAAGAGGAAAAGCCTCAATTCATAGAAAACAAGATCACTCTTGCAGGTTGGATTGCCTGCAGACTCTGAGATGGAGACTAGCAGGTAGGGATTTTATTTAGAAACTTCTCTGTAATCAATATCTGTGGTGGGGAGGATAAAGAAACAATATTGGGTAGAGGGAGAAGCCATGCTGAGATACAAAAACAACAAAGTTTCAAGTAACCCCATGGGATCTGTGGACTTAGAATGCCACTTTAGAGTTGGGACAAGGTAGACAAACTTTTATACTGATCCAGGAAGGGATTGATCTTCAGGCAAATTTACTGCCTTCGACTGAGGCACTCTCTGAAAGAGTGATAGCTGCACACTGACTACCAAGAGCATTCCCAGCATCTGGGTGGGAAGACTTTCACTGAAGCATGATATGGCAGCAATACACAGTAACCCCAGTAATTAAATGTATATAACATCCAAAATAATCTATTAAAAATTACTAGAAATAAGAAACATGAATTTACTAGGTAAAGGGATACATGATTTATATACAATAATAAAATGTGTTACTTTATACTAGCAATGAATAATTAGAAACTAAAATTAAAAAATATAATTTACAATACCATCCAAGTTAGGGAATGCTTAGGTATTAATTTAGCAAACTATGTACAAGGCCTCTACACTAAAACTATACATCTGTGTTGGGGTAAATTAAAGAACTACTACTAAATAGAGAAACATGTCATGTGCACAGACTGGGACTCATATTAAGTTGTCAATTCTCCCCTAAATGATCTATAAATTCAGTACAGGACCAATAAAAATCCCAGAATACTTTATTTTATAGAATTTGACAAATGATTGTGAAATCTGTATGCAATGTAAATGTCATAGAATAGTCAAAACAATTCTAAAGAAGAAAAACAAATTTGGAAGATTTCACTGCCTGATATAAAAACTCAATTTAAAGCCATAGTAATAAAGAGAATCTAATCTTGGCATAGGAAGAGACAAATAGATGAGCAGAATAGAATAAAAAGCTCAAAATAGACAGACACGTATATGGTAGTTGGGTTTTGACAAAAATGCTGACATAATAAAATGGGGAAATAATAGTTGCTTCTACAAGTGGTACTGGAACAATTAGATAGAGGTATGGAGAAAAGTGAATCTCAATGTTTATCTCACAAAATTTAAATTGATATGAACTTTAACCCTAAATACAAGCCCTAAAACTATTAAATTTCCAGGTGAAAACATAAGAAAAAATCTTTTTGACCTTGAGCTTGGCAAGCATTTCTTAGGACACAAAAAAGAAAAACCTAAAATAAAGACTTGATAAATTGTACTTCAATGCAATTAGAAACCTTCTGCTCTGTGAAAAACATCATTATGAAAGTAAAAAGACAAGGCACTAACAGGGAAACTTATTTACAGCATAAGTATCTGACATAGTACTTGTATCCAGAATATATTTTTAAAAACTTATAATTCAATAATAATCCATTTTTAAAAAATATGCCAACAACTTGAATAGACACTTAACGATAAAATATTTACAAAAGACCAATAAGCACGTTAAAGGATGCTTAACAATATGTCATCAGGAAAATACAAACGAAAACCACAGTGAGATACTAGTACACACCAAGAAGGTTGAAGTAAATGCCCAAATTGAAAGTAAGCATCTAGAAATATTTAGAGCACTCTGACAAAATAATTTCATGTCTGTTGAATCTAATGCTAACAAAATAGAGCCTGTATTGTAGAGGTTTTCCACTTAAATAGTAGTTTATTTTGTTATAATTCATAATGTATCAGTTTTGAGAGACTGGAATATTTTTAATGGTCCTTTACCACAGATATTTTGAAAAGCATTGCTCTAACTAATTGAAATTCAAAGTATTTGACCCATAGCAAGATACCAGCAAGATGACTGCATGGAAATAGCCAGGAAGCTAAAGAAGTGTATGCTGTGGATATTTCTGTAATGTTTCTTACTTCCCTTTGGATTGCCCATGAAGACAGAAAGCACAAATAATTGCTTTGACTCTCATGTTTCCCCCATATGTTATTACAATGTATGCATACCACGAGAGGTGAAAAGATTACAGAGAATGTGTATGCCTAATTCCCTGTGAGAGGAAGTTTAGAAACAGAAAATATGGCTAGCCTTTGCATTGATGCAAATATGGAGACCAAATTTCATGCTGCTACTCCAGATGGCCACAACTTTCCAAAGCCTGACACACAAGTGTCAGGCTTACCCTTATAAAATGATAAGTTAGTACATCAGTTGCTTAGCTTTAAATTAACTTAATATCTTCTTTATGTGCTGTGATGATCAGACCTTCAATAACTGAAAAAAGAGCAATATAAACCAAAATAATGCATTGATTATGAAGTCTGGGCCTTTTAGCCAAAAGGAGTTGTGAATTGAGAATGCACAGGCTTGTTTCCTTCCAATGTAAAGCTAAAACAAGTCCATTTGTTCAGGGCTGCAATTTCAGTTACTAGATATTTTGTAGTGAAGCGAGCAGCATCAATTTTACACATACACACAAAACCCCCCACAAATGGCAGTGTGCTCTGCTAGCATATTTTCAACTTAATGAAGTATTGTGATAAATGTTTTTATATATTCTTTCTTTCTATTGCATGTAGACTAAAATGACATGGAAACTGAAGGAGAAATAGAGAATTGTTGTATCTCCAACTAGTTTTATTAAGTGTTCAACAACCAGTAGAAGAAATGAAGTCTAATAATTATTTAGAATAAGTAACTTCATGTAAGGATTTATGCTTTAAATGATCCCTGTGCCCTAAACTCTTAGCATAGAAGGATGTGAAAAACACTGTATTGTTTCCATATCTAGTAAAGATCCATCAGACTTAGGAGGGTATGTTTGTAGAGCTCTTTGGAAACTTTCTAAATGAAAACTTAAATCTCAAAAAACTTTCTTGAACCTTGCTTTGCTAATAGATTCTATGTGAAAAGAAATTAATATATAACAGTTTGCTTTGGAAAACCTTTGTGATTATCACCCCAATCCTTCTCGTCCACCGAAGAAATTAAACTGTGACTCAGTGTAGTAGTAAAAGTTTTCTGAAGAGACAGGCATGGCAGTTAGCTTTAAAATAGTTTTTGTTCTTTTTGTATGCCCATCAGTGACTTATTTCCTATAGAGCAGTGAATGGAAAATCTAATACTTCTCCCAAATGTTTAATTGAAAATTCATATTCATAAAGTGGTAAAGTGTTTGTATAAAGGTAAACTTTCTGGAAAGATGTAAATGAGTGTATATAGATAAGTGTGTAATTTTTCTGCATTTATTAGTTCTTAGTGTTTTGCAGTGGGAGTTGTTATTTGGCCATTATAGTATTGTATTAATTTTTTTTAGTAAAATTTCTTGTTATAAAGCACTATAATTGATTTCATTTAATTATAGAAGTATCTGTTTTTCTTCACAAAGACATTGGATAACACTGAAGGTATTAAATTATATCAGTAACTCAAAGACCTTTGTTTGTTTATAGACAATACTTCACTCTGTCGGAGATTTTAGTGTAATTAATAATCATCAGTCATCCATGCTTCCTCTGTATCTGTTGTCCTCTTCTCTTCCACAGAGATAATCATAGTACTTGCTTCACAAAACTGTTGGGAGAATTAAATGAGCTTTAAAAAAAAATGCATGGAACATAATAAGGGCTGCATAAATGTTTGCTGGTATTATTATTATCATTCAAACTATGAACAAAGTATCTTTAGCTTCCTCTTCACTTTTTATCATATCATTTTGCTCTTCTTTTCTTATTTCAATGAACCTTTATTCCACGTTCTAATTCTCTGAACCATGTGACTTTTTGGGTTTTTGTTTATTTTACAGTTTAAAATAATTATTGATTCTTTGAAAAAATGACAATCATAAATTGATGCATTTTAACATAAGTAACATTATTTCTGGAAAAGTAATTATATTTTCTAAAATCAAAAATTAGTTTTCCAGATTCATTGAGGAATAAATGACAAATATAATTGTATATATTTAAAGCGTACAATATGATGATTTAACATCATATACATCATACATCATACATCATAACATCATGGCTGCTTTGAATCTGGTTTCCTGATTTAGTATCAATTTGGCATATTCTTCTGTTTTTGTTCCTCTGTTTTTACTATCCCCAGAGCTTTTGATTAAGAAACTCCTTATCTTTGTGTACAGGAACTCACTTTATAGAACAATTACATATTGAATGCAAGCTATGTGGGCCTGCATGAAAATTACAATTACCCACCCATTTCCTAAACAAAACACAGAAATTGGAGATATACAAATAACGTAATATAACACACACACACACACACACACACTCACACACATACACACAACACACACAGTTATATTTCTGATCCAATTTAATGTATAATTATTGAGTGGGTATTATGTGCTTAAAACATGTGTTGGTAGGGAAAAAGGTGAGAAGGCTTGAGGCAGAGAGCTGCTTGGAGTATTTGAGGATGGTCAGCTAGTTTGCAGCTCTTTAGAGAAATTTAGGCCCTTGTGAAGTATAGCTCACTCACCCTGAATTCTGACAACATTTCCTTGGCCTGTGTCAGGGGGAATGACTGTCCTTGTGTCAGTAGACTGAGTGGAAATGGGGAGTGATTACTGTTCTAAAGTGGACACTGGAGGAGGATCCATTAGGTCATGGCTCTTCCAGAGTGTGTGCCTTTTCCAGTGTCCTGCTCCTGTGGTGTGTGGCAGTCAAGAACGCCCGGTGGCCAGAAGCTTCCCTGGCACCTTCTTGGATGATTTTGTAGCAGATTGCCTTCAGTGAGATATCTCCCATGAATAACTTTCTCTAGCCCCACAGAGGATGCATTTCCAGCAAATTAGGCCAACCAGCATTATGATGGCTTCTGTGCCATCTAGTGAGTCAAAGCTGTGCCCTCTCCAGCACAATCAGGATCTCTGCCCTGGGGTGGGTGCCTCTTCCTTGCGTGCTCTACCTCAGTCCCAGGGTTGTAGCTGTTCCTTATAGCTGGTCTTCCTATATGCTTTAGAGTCCCTTGAATTGCTCTTACTAGTCAATCTCTTGTTACCCCAGTCCTGGTTGTAGTTAAATATTGCTTATATTAAGCTTTTCTTGTTCAAATTACTGTGTGATTTCCATCTCATGATTGGACTGACTGATAGAAGACACCATAAAGTACTGTCAGGAAAAATTGTGAAAGACTCTGAAATAGGCAAAAAAGATTACTTAGTATCTAGTGCACCCTTCTGTGTCATCTGTGCCTTTCATTTTCTTTGAACATTTTTATGTTTTGTCAAGCTATAGAAAAATGATAGTAGTGGAAATGATTCTTGTTCACAGAAATGCAAATTAATTTTATCCAGTACAGATACGGTTGATCCCTCCCCTCCAAAACAGGTTTATATATATGTTAACACATTTATTTCAATATCCCTGACTGCCTACATATGTGTGTATTCTTTTATCCTGTTTCGAATCTGTTGTAATATCCTCTGGTTCCATCTTTAATTAATGAACTAAATTTAATCTTTGGTATCTGTTAAAAAATATGTTGGTAAAAATAGCACTTACTACCTGAAATGTCTGTGAAAATTAAATAAGGAATTGGGTGTGATGAACACACATGCACAGCCTTTCCCATCATCAACATCCCCCACCAAAGTGGTACATTTATTATAATTGATGAACCTTCACTGACATAACATTATCACCCCAGTCCATAACTACATGAGGGTTGATTCTTGGTGTCGTATACTCTTGAGTATGGACAAATTTATAGTGACGTATATCTGCCATTATAACATCATACAAAACTGTTTCAGTGCCCTAAAATTTTTCTGGGTTTCTCCTATTCATTGCTCCCTCCCACTTAAGCCCCAGCTACCACTAATCATATTACTGTCTCCATAGTTTTTTCCTTTTTCAGAATACCACATAGTTGGAATTGCATAATATGTAGCCTTCTCACATTGACTTCTTTTACTTAGTAATATGCACTCAAGTTTCCTCCTTGTCTTTTCATGACTTGAAAGCTAATTTCTTTTTAGTGTTGAACAATATTATGGAAATTGAAAAACTGATTCTAAAATTTATATGAATAGGCAAATAACCTAAAATAGCCAAATTTTAAAGATAAATATGAAGTTCTTACACTATCTGAATTCAATAATTAGTCAAACTTCAGTAAATAGTACAGTATAGCATTGGCTTAAAGGTAAGCAAATACATAAATGGAACAGAATATAGTTCAGAAATAGGTTGACATATATAAAATTGATTTTCAAGAAAGATGCAAAGGCAATTTGGTGGAGAATGGAAAGATTAAATGAGTGGTGCTGGAGCTGTTTTAAATCCATATGCAAACCCAAACCAGAACAAAACAATAAGAAAATAAACTTTGATTCAAACCTCGAATTATAATCAAATATTAACCCCAAATGGATCCTTATCTGTTTTTTTTAGCATATTCACTAATAATCTTTCTTTTTTTAAATTTTAATTTCTATTAGACTACTAAGGGAAGCAATGGAGACAATTCAGTTTAAAAGATTTTCCAAAGTTCCTTATTAATTTTAGACCTGTTTGTACCCATGCCTTATGGCTGAGATGCATAAATTTAGTAAATTCACAGAAGGGAATGAGAATCTATACCCAGATATTATGTAAGACTTATTTTGGTATGAGCATACCAGGCAATCGGATTCACTTTAATAGTTTTAAAAATAATTTTTCATTTTTACTTACTCTAAATTAGTTTATTATTTTACTAAATTGCTAGTTGATCATAGTTTAAAAAAAGATTGCTTGAAAGAATTAATTTCAGATTTTATATATAGAGTGGCTCTTTTTTGACAGGAGAAGAAACACTCTTGGATGAGGCCTTTGATCTTTACAGTCTCTCAAAGGATAATTCCTGCCCACTGGAAGAAATGATAACCCTCTCCTTCTGTGAGAACAAGGAAAGTGCAATTTCCATTGAGATTCCTTGTTTGTTCACCTTGAATTTGACTGTTTGGGATCCATTTCCCTATGAAAATAACATTGTCTCCCAAAGGGAACCAGCAATAGAAGTTTACTAACCATTACCCCACACAGAGAAGAATGTGTACACTATCTTCTGGAATTGCTTAGCAAAAACACGTACAGAGAGACAGCTTCTTTTATTTTTATCCTAAATAGTGCTATCCATTTTATTTTAGTACTTTTTGGTCAATGCTGTAAATCTCATGTTTATTCATGGCTGGATATAGTTCCTGGACCTATTATTTTAGGGCACACTACCTCTGTGTTGTGCTTGATCATCTTTGTATCCAGCCCCAGAACCTAGCATGGTATCTGAAATATACTTGGTACTCAATAAATATTGAATAATTTTTTTAATGGTCAATTCTGGAAAGAGTTCAATGAAAGAGCTACTTTTCTATACAGGTAGTAGACAGTAATTTCTGAAGGGCATTTTGCTGCAAAGTATCAGTAATTCAAAAGATTTACATCTTTTATCTACTAATTTATTGTTTGGAACCATATCCAAAAGAAATAATCAGAACAATGCAAAAATGTACACATAAATAACTTCAATATAACTATGTTTATGATAGAATACACAAACAAATGCCAGCATAATCTAAAAGGCACAGTATATAAGAGAATGGGTAAGTAAATTATTCTAAAACTATAAAATGGAAGAATATGCTTGTCTTGAAAAGATATTTATAGTTTATTTCTTCAGTTTCAAAATGTCCTCTTACCTATTCTTTTTCACACTTTGGGCTTTCATTATTTTTTATGTCTTTATATAGACATATTTATACATTAGTCTCTCCATATATAATATATATGTGTGTATAAATATATATATATATATATTTTTTTTTGGTAGGAATAAATTTTAACTTTTTCTTTGTTTTGGTTTTGACTTTTTGTTTTGTTGCCAAATTTTCTTTGGATGAGATTATTTCCATCTGGGTTACTATTTGCCTCAAAAAGCATCTCTTCTCTGTTTACCTGTAGACTCTTAATCTTTTTGGCACCTGAGTGGGAGGACTGGGTATACATGCTTTATTTTTATGAGTCAGCAGTTCTCTCCCTGAGGAGAGTAAAGAAAGGAGACAGGGACTTGTTTCAGCAGTCAACAGTTGGAAAACTTCAATTTAGTACATTTTCTGATTTTGTTGAAAGTATTTTACCAGTGTTATCATAAGAATTACCCTAACCTTAGATTTCTGTTTTTACTTCAGCTTTGGGTATTCCTGTCTAATTCATGGAGAACACTGGTAACGATGAGACACTACTGTAGGACTTTTGTCTGTGGTTCCTCAGCACATATTTTTTCTGCATTGCCATGTCCCTTCTGATTACAAATGTGAAATTGTAAAGACTTACAGTTTCCTTAAAGGACTTTGCCTTCTTAGTTTACAACCATAATCAGGATAAAGAAAATATAACTGCATGATGAAATAGCTTCACCTCCAATCCAGCCAGCATGATTGAGCCAGCTGGGGTAGTATTAGCCATTTTTGTAACTTACTTTTGCTCTAACTCTGTCCTCTAGGTGGAAGAATATTAGTGGGGTCCTCAAAAGTGTATACTTCTTACATAAATCACTGCTAATAATTCTCTGCAACAAAAGAATATCGTGCCAGCTCCCTATGATTTGTTCCAATTTGCTTCTCTTTGGTCCATGGTATATTGTATTTAGCTGATAGTTCACAGACCTTGTTCTATAAGTTATGGGCTCTAGTGCTTGTATAAATTAATATTCTATGTTTTTAAATTTCTTTAGGAAAGAGAATCTGTTTGGTCTATCTCAGGTTAAATGTCCTTAAGTCCAAGGAACCATGATTCATATATGTTGAATTCATCTACAAACATGTTTGGAGGGGCTCTATTTCTAAGTAAGGAGCAGTTCTTATGGAAAAAATAAACAAATAAAAAAAATTAAGTCATTGGGAAATGGATATACATTCAGAAATTTTTTACTAAGGTCAATTAATTTCATTTTAGATAGTTGAGACACTTCACCTAATTCATTATCAATCAATCCCAAATTCAAAAGGATTTATCATAATGAAAATTGTTTTCCTTAATTGCATATATAATCTATCAAAGCAAATATTGCACCAGACAAAATTAGGCAAGAAAGACTTCATTCAATGCTATTGCAATAGGAGAGAAAAGGACAGAGTTGGGTTCAGGCTGAACACTGCTGACAAAAAGGGAGGGGGGTTTTTGTTCTTTTTTTTTTTTTCATCACTGGGTGAGCTAGTGGAAAAGTAATGGAACATTAGGATGGAAGTTGATCAATGGGATGCGTGATATTAAGTTATTGCTGAGTTTGCAACTGTTTTTTTCTATGATTAGGCCATCTGTGTTTGCTTATTGGCACCCATCAAAGTCAGGCTCCTACCCTCCACAGAGACTGAGAGATACAGCTTCTATATTTCTGGATAATTCCATTTCAATGGGATGGCTCTCAGGTCCTTGAGAAAGAAATTCCTGGGTTGTACAACTGGCTAGAGCCTTTATAAGAGATTTACATATATCACAAAGTGTTAGAGAAAGAATTTATAATGATAAGCTCACTAAAGTAAAGCTGAGAGAAACATTAAGGCCATCTTGGTCAAATCTTAGGTAAATAAAAATACTTTTAACTATTCCTGATTCATTTTTATTTAGCCTATGCTAATTCTTACTGAATACCATCTTTTAAAGTAATGTCAAAACATCTTTTGTTTTCAAAATGTGTTAAAAGATGCTAAGATCATGAGTTAGCTTTGAAAAACAAATATATAACTCTAAGTTTCAGTGCCACTTTTTTCTCTGTAGAATTGTTTGAATTACTCAGTTATGGTAGAAACAACAGGGGTGACAATGACATGGGTGAAAATTAGTCTTGTGTTCAAATTACTACTGAAGTACTTACTTACCATCTTTGTTGGTTAGGGAAATTTCTCCAAGTGTCATTTTCCTTATTTGAAAAATGAAGGACATATTTACCTTGTAGAACTTTTATAAAGTATAATGAGATAATTTGTGTAAGGGGTCTAAATGAATACAATATGTTCATAGTATGAACTCAGTAAACATGTATATTATTATTACAATATTTGTGGGGAAAATTGTAATCCTTGGGTTGTAAATAATTAAGATTTGCAAAAACTCTCTGAGGGAAATTTAACAGAGAATAGGATGCCTGTAGCTTCCACCTTGGATCTGATGAGTTGACCCTATCATGACAGAGCTGCAGAGTACATTGCATTTACCTAAATTCTGTGGTCTTGTCTGCCAGCTCCACAAGAAATAGTTAACATTCTAGAACAGAGAGTTCAAATATGGACAGGGATATTCTTGCAAAGAAAGGTAGAGTCTTGGTATAAGTCAAAGAAGTATGGCTAAAGCAGAAAAATAAAGCAGAAAAATAAGGTAAAAGATATGGGCCATATAGGCTATACTTCTTTTTTTAAAATTTTTCTGTTGATATCTATACTCTGTGAAGAAATCTACAGGTAAGAATAAAGAACATTGGGGGACTTTTAAGATGGTGGAGAAGTAAGATGTGGAGATCACTGTCCTCCCCACAAATACAGCAAAAATACATCTGAATGTGTAACAACTCCTACAGAACACCTACTGAATGCTGGCAGAAGACCTCAGACTTCCCAAAAGGCAAGGAAGTCCCCCACGTGCCTAGGTAGGGCAAAAGAAAAAAGAATAAACAGAGACAAAAGAATAGGGACAGGACCTGCATCTCTGGGAGGGAGCTGTGAAGGAGGAAAAGCTTCCATGCACTAGGAAGCCCTTTCACTGGTGGAGACGGGAGGTGTGTGTGGGGGAGCTTCGAAGCCACAGAGGAAAGCACAGCAACAGGGGTGCAGAGGGCAAAGCAGAGAGATTCCCGCACAGAGGATTGGTGCTGACCAGCACTCACCAGCCTGGGAGGTTTGTCTGCTCACCCACTGGGGTGGTTGGGGGCTGGGAGCTGAGGCTTGGGCTTCAGTGGTCAGACTCCAGGAAGAGGACTGGGGTTGGCTGTATGAACACAGCCTGAAGGGGGCTGGTGCTCCACAGCTAGCTGGGAGGGAGTCCAGGAAAAAGTCTGGACCTGCCTAAGAGTCAAGAGACCATTGTTTCAGGGTGCATGAGGAGAGGGGATTCAGAGCACTGCCTAAAATGAGATTCAAAGATGGGCACGAGTCATGGCTATCAGTGAGGACACCAGAGGTGGGCATGAAACGCTAAGGCTGCTGCTGCAGCCACCAAGAATCCTGTGTGCAAGCACAGGTCACTATCCACACCTCCCCTCCCAGAAGTCTGTGCAACCCACCACTGCCAGGGTCCCATGAATCAAGGACAACTTCCTGGGAGAACAAATGGCATGCCTCTGGCTAGTACAACGTCACACTGGCCTCTACCACCACAGGCTCACCCTGCGTTCCGTGCCCCTCCCTCCCCCCAACAAGTGAGCCAGAACCATCTAATCAGCTGCTCCTTTAAACCCCTCCTGTCTGGGAGAAGAACAGATGCCAGAGGGCCACCTACATGCACAAGCAGGGCAAAATCCAAAGCTGAACCCCAGGAACTGTGCAAACAAAGAAGAAAAAGGGAAATCTCTCTATGCAGCCTCAGGAGCAGAGGATTAAGTCTCAACAATCAACTTGTTGTACCCTGCATCTGTGGAACACCCAAATAGACAACGACTCATCCCAAAATTGAGGTGGTAGACTTTGAGAGCAACTGTAGACTTTGGGTTTGCTTTCTGCATCTAATTTATTTCTGGTTTTATGTTTATCTTAGTTTAGTATTTAACGTTTATTATCATTGGTAGATCTGTTTATTGACTTAGTTGCTCACTTCCTTTTTATATACACATATATATATATTTTTCCTTTTTCTCTTTTTGTGAGTGTGTATGTGTATGCTTCTTTGTGTGATTTTGTCTGTGTAGCTTTGCTTTTACCATTTGCCCTAGGGATCTGTCTGTCATTTTTTTAGTATAGCTTTTAGAGCTTGTTATCATTGCTGGATGTGTTTATTGGTTTGATTGCTCTTTTCTTTCTTTTTTTTAATTACTATTTTATTTTAATGATTTTTTTACTTTAATTTATTTTTTTAAATTTTCTTTCTTCCTCCTTTCTTTCTTTCTTTCATTCTTTCTTTCTTTCTCTTTCTCTTTCTTTTTTCCTCCCTTTTTTTCTGAGCTGTGTGGTTGACAGGGTCTTCTTGCTCTGGCCAGGTGTCAGGACTGAGCCTCTGATGTGGGAGAGCCAAATTTAGGACATTGCTCCACCAGAGACCTCCTGGCCCCATGTAATATCAATTGGTGAGAGCTCTCCCAGAGATCTATGTCATAATGCTAAGACCCAGCTCCACTCAACAACAAGCAAGCTCCAGTGCTGGACACCCCATGCCAAACAACTAGCAAGACAGGAACACAACCCCACCCATGAGCAGAGAGGCTGCCTAAAACCATAATAAGGTCACAGACATCCCAAAACAAACCACCAGATGTGGTCCTACCCACCAGAAAGACCGGATCCAGGTTCATCCACCAGAACACAGGCACCAGTTGCCTCCACCAGGAGGCCTACACAACCCACTTAACCAAGCTTACCCACTGGGGACAGACACCAAAAACAATGGGAATTACAAACATACAGCTGCAAAAAGGAGTCCCCAAACACAGTTACGTTATGCAAAATGAGAAGACTCAGAAATACACAGCAGATGAAGGAGCAAGGTAAAAACCCACCAGTCCAAACAAATGAAGAGGAAATAGGTAGTCTACCTGAAAAAGAATTTAGAGTAATGATAGTAAAGATGATGCAACATCTTGGAAATAGAATGGAAAAAATACAAGAAAGTTTTAACAAGGACCTAGAAGAACGAAAGAGCAAAGAAACATAGATGAACAATACAATAAATGAAATTAAAAATTCTCTAGAAGGAATAAATAGCAGTTTAACTGAGTCAGAAGAACGGATAAGTGACCTGGAAGATAAAATAGTGGAAATAACTACCACAGAGCAGAATAAAGAAAAAAGAATGAAAAGACTTGAGGACAGTCTCAGAGACCTCTGGCTCAAAATTAAACTCAAAAACATTCAAATTATAGGGGTCCTAGAAGAAAAAGAGAATAAGAAAGGGTCTGAGAAAATATTTGAAGGGATTATAGTTGAAAACTTCCCTAATATGGGAAAGGAAATAGTCAGTCAAGTCCAGGAAGCACAGAGGGTCCCATACAGGAAAAATCCAAGGAGAAACACATCAAGACACAGATTAATCAAACTACCAAAAATTAAATACAAAGAAAAAACATTAAAAGCAGCAAGGGAAAAGCAACAAATAACACATAAGGGAATCCCCAAAAGGTTAACAGCTGATCCTTCAGCAGAAATTCTGCAAGCCAGAAGGGTGTGGCAGAACAAATTTAAAGTGATGAAAGGGAAAAGCCCACAACCAAGATTACTCTACCCAGCAAGAATCTTTCAGATTCGAAAGAGAAACTAAAACCTTTACATACAAGCAAAAGCTAAAACAACTCAGCACCACCAAACCAGCTTGACAACAAATGCTAAAGGAACTTCTCTAGGCAGGAAACACAAGACAAGGAAAACACCTCCAATAACAAACCCAAAACAATTAAGAAAATGGTAATAGGAATAAACATGTTGAGAATTACCTTAAATGTAAATGGTTTAAATGCTCCCACCAAAAGACATAGACAGGCTGATTGGAAACAAAAACAAGAAACTTCTCTACAGGAAACACAAGACAAGGAAAACACCTCCAATAACAAACCCAAAACAATTAAGAAAATGGTAATAGGAATAAACATGTTGAGAATTACCTTAAATGTAAATGGTTTAAATGCTCCCACCAAAAGACATAGACAGGCTGATTGGAAACAAAAACAAGACCCATATATATGCTGTCTACAAGAGACCCACTTCAGACCTAGGGACACATACGGACTGAAAGTGACGGGATGGAAAAAGATATTCCATGCAAAAGAAAACCAAAAGAAAGCTGGCATAGCAATTCTCATATCAGATAAAATAGACTTAAAAATAAAGACTATGACAAGAGACAAAGACGGACACTACACAATGATCAAGGGATCAATCCAAGAAGAAGATATAACAATTGTAAATATTTATTCACCCAACATAGGAGCACCTCAATACCTAAGGCAAATACTAACAGTCATAAAAGGGGAAATCAATGTAACACAATCATAGTAGACGACTTTAACATCACACTTTCACCAATAGGCAGATCATCCAAAATGAAAATAAATAAGGAAACACAAGCTTTAAATGGCACATTAGACAAGATGGACTTAATTGATATTTATAGGACATTCCATCCAAAAAACAGAATACACTTTCTACTCAAGTGCTCATGGAACATTCTCCAGGATTGATCATACCTTGGGTCACAAATCAAGCCTTGGTAAATTTAAGAAAATTGAAATTATATCAAGTATCTTTTCTGACCACAACACTATGAGACTAGATATCAAGTACAGGAAAAAATCTGTAAAAAATACAAACACATGGAGGCTAAACAATACACTACTTAATAACCAAGAGTTCACTGAAGAAATCAAAGAGGAAATAAAAGACTACATAGAAACATGTGACAATGAAAACATGACTTCCCAAAACCTATGGGATGCAGCAAAAGCAGTTCTAAGAGGGATGTTTATAGCAATACAATCCTACCTCAAGAAACAAGAAACATCTCAAATAAACAACCTAAAACAATTAGAACAACAACAACAACAAAAAAAAAAGTTAACAGAAGGAAAGAGATCATAATGATCAGAAGTAAATGAAAAAGAAATGAAGGAAACAATAGCAAAGATCAATAAAATGAAAAACTGGTTCTTTGAGAAGTTAAATAAAATTGAAAAACCATTAGCAGACTCATCAAGAAAAAAGAGAGAAGACTCAATAGAATTAGAAATGAAAAAGAGGAAGTAACAACTGACACTGAAGAAATACAAAGGATCATGAGAGATTACTAGAAGCAACTTTATGCCAATAAAATGGACAACCTGGAAGAAATGGACAAATTCTTAGAAAAACACAACTTCTGAGACTGCAACAGGAAGAAATAGAAAATATAAACATACCAATCAGAAGCACTGAAATTGAAACTCATTAAAAACCTTCCAACAAACAAAAGTTCAGGACCAGATGGCTTCACAGGCGAATTCTATCAAACATTTAGAGAAGAGCTAGCACCTAAGCTTCTCAAACTCTTCCAAAATACAGCAGAGGGAAGAACACTCCCAAACTCATTCTACGAGGCCACCATCACCCTGATACCAAAACCAGACAAAGATGTCACAAAAAAAGAAAACTACAGACCAAAATCACTGATGAAGATAGATGCAAAAATTCTCAACAAAATACTAGCAAACAGAATCCAACAGCACATTAAAAGGATCAAATGCCATGATCAAGTAGGGTTTATCCCAGGAATGCAAGGATTCTTTGATATATGGAAATCAATCAATATAATAAACCATATTAACAAATTGAATGAGAAAAACCATATGAGCATCTCAATAGATGCAGAGAAAGCTTTTGACAAAATTCAACACCCATTTTTGATAAAAACCCTGCAGAAAGTAGGCATAGAGGGAACTTACCTCAACATAATAAAGGCCATATATGACAAACCCACAGCCAACATCATTCTCAATGTTGAAAAACTGAAAGCATTTCCACTAAGATCAGGAACAATACAAGGTTGCCCACTCTCACCACTATTATTCAACATAGTTTTGGAAGTTTTAGCCACAGCAATCAGAGAAGAAAAAGAAATGAAAGAAAGCCAAATCAGAAAAGAAGTAAAGCTGTCACTGTTTGCAGATGACATGATACTATACATAGAGAATGCTATAGATGCTACTCAAAAACTATGAGAGGTAATCAATGAATTTAGTAAAGTGTTAGGATACAAAACTAATGCACAGAAATCTCTGGCATTCCTATACACTAAAGATGAAAAATATGAAAGAGCAATTGAGGAAACCCTATCACTTACCATTGCAACAAAAAGAATAATACACCTAGGACTAAACCTACGTAAGGAAACAAAAGACCTGTATGCAGAAAATTATAAGACACTGATGAAAGAAATTAAAAATGAGACAAACAGATGGAGAGATATAACATGTTCTTGGATTGGAAGAATCAACATTGTGAAAATGACTATACTGCCCAAAGCAATCTATAAATTCAATGCAATCCCTATCAAACTACTAATGGCATTGTCCACAGAACTCAAACAAAAAATTTCACAATTTGTATGGAAACACAAAAGACCCTGAATAGCCAAAGCAATCTTGAGAAAGAAAAATGGAGCTAGAGGAATCAGGCTCCCTGACCTCAGACTTTACTACAAAGCTACAATAATCAACACAGTATCGTACTGGCAAAAAAAAAAAAAAAAAGAAAGAAAAAGAAATATACATCAACGGAACAGGATAGAAAGCCCAGAGATAAACCCACACACGTATGGTCACCTTATCTTTGATAAAAGGGGCTAGAATATACAATGGAGAAAAGACAGCCTCTTCAATAAGTGATGCTGGAAAAACTGGACAGCTACATGTAAAAGAATGAAGTTAGAACACTCCCTAACACCATACACAAAAATAAACTCAAAATGGATTAAAGACCTAATATTAAGGTCAGACACTATAAGACTTAGAGGAAAACATAGGCAGAACACTCTATGACATAAATTGCAGCAAGATCCTTTTTTACCCATCTCCTAGAGAAAGGGAAATAAAAACAAAAATAAACAAGTGGGACCTAATGAAATTTAAAAACTTTTGCACAGCAAAGGAAACAATAAACAAGACAAAAAGACAACCCTCAGAATGGGAGAAAATATTTGCAAATGAAGCAACTGACAAAGGATTAATCTCCAAAATATACAAGCAGCTCATGCAGCTCAATATCAAAGAAACAAACAACCCAATCTAACAATGGGTAGAAGACATAAGTAGACATTTCTCCAAAGAAGATATACAGATTGCTAACAAACATGTGAAAGGATTCTCAACATCACTAATCATTAGAGAAATGCAAACCAAAACTACAGTGAGGTATATCACCTCACACCAGTTAGAATGGCCATTAACAAAATATCTACAAACAATAAATGCTGGAGAGGGTTTGGAGAAAAGGGCATGCTCTTGCACTGTTGGTGGGAGTGTAAATTGATACAGCCCCTATGGAGAACATGTATGGAGGTTCCTTAAAAAACTACAAATAGAACTACCATATGACCCAGCAATCCCACTACTGGGCATATACCCAGAGAAAACCATAATTCAAAAACAATCATGTTCCACAATGTTCATTGCAGCTCTATTTACAATGGCCAAGACATGGAAGCAACCTAAGTGTCCACTGACAGATGAATGTATAAAGAAGATGTGGCACATATATACAATGGAATATTACTCAGCCATAAAAAGAAATGAAATTGAGTTATTTGTAGTGAGGTGGATGGACCTAGAGTCTGTCATACAGAGTAAAGTAAGTCAGAAAGAGAAAAACAAATACTGTATGCTAACACATATATATAGAATCTAAAAAAAAAAAAAAATTCTGAAGAACCTAGGGGCAGGACAGGAATAAAGATGCAGACATAGAGAATGAATTTGAGGACACAGGGAGTTGGGACGAAATGAGAATGTCATGGACATATATACACTACCAAATGTAAAATAGATAGCTAGTGGGAAGCAGCAGCATAGCACAGGGAGAATAGCTTGGTGCTTTGTGACCACCTAGAGGGGTGGGATAAGGAGGGTGTGAGGGAAATGCAAGAGGAGGAGATATGGTGATATATGTATATGTATAGTTGATTCACTTTGTTATACAGCAGAAACTAACACACCATTTTAAAGCAATTATACTCCAATAAAGATGTTAAAAAACAAAAAAAAGAGAATTACATAAGAAATTTTTTTTTTTTTTGCCCAGGGTACAAAGTGGATCCATATTTTAAAAGCTTACATTTGGGGGCTTTTATGGACTGAATTATGTCCCTTCGAAATTCATATGTTGGTCCCTTAACCCCCAGTATAATGGTATTTGGAATGTAATATTTGTGAGATATTTAGGTTTAGATGTTATCATGAGGGTAGGGGCCTCATGACCTTCTGGGATTAGTACCTTGTAAGAAGAGGAAGAGACAGTAGTATTCTCTCTCTGTCACATAAGGACTCAGCTAGAAGGTGGCCATCTCCAAGCAGAAAGAGAGCTCTCACACCAGGACTCAACTGTGCTGGCATACTGATCTTGACTTCCAGCCTCCAGAACTTGGAGAAAATAAATTTCTGTTTAAAATCTGTGCTATTTTATTCAGACCACACTGACTAAGACAGAGCCCCTCATAGATTACCAAAAACTTATAAAAAATGCAAAGAACTTCTTTCTAAAGAATCTTCTGGAAAATAAATGTCTTTGGGAAAATAAACCCTAAATGATCTCAAAATGAGGGTTCAGAAAAATGGATTGGCTTCCTCTACATAACATTCACTTGCCAGTGATGGAGTCCAGGGCACATTACCCCCAAATTTGGGAACATTGCACTTTGAATAAATTAAGCTGAAGGAGTTTGAGAAAATGGCAGAAGCAGGAAGATGGCTCTGATATCCCCCACCATCCACACACCCCCAACTTCTTCCCTGAAATGTCACAAAACCTAATGTGAGAAGTGCCCTCCCTATACTCAGAAGAAAGGTGCATCCTTATATCCAAAAACTAAGGGATGCTGTGAAGAATCCTTACAAACAAACTTGCTAAGTTTCCCCCAGTTTACTATATTTACTCATACTCTTTAATTTCTCATAATTTCTACACAACTGTCCACACATCGTGCAATTTAGCATAAAAGTAATCAAGCTTACCTGTTTTTTTCAGGTCATTTCCTTATGAAGTCTCCCATGTCACATAAAATTTAAATAAAGTTGTATGCTTTTCACCTGTTAGGCTGCCTTTGTCAGTTCAATTTTTAGACCCAGTCAAAGACCCTAAGAGTATTGAAGGCAACTTTTTCCTTCCCTACACCAGTTATTTAGGAGGAAATGGATTTCTATTAAGTAGGTTTTACTCCAGGACAAAGTAATCCACTGGTATTTGAAATCCAAGCATTTGAAATACCCTTCCTTGCAACTTTCTTTTCTTGAATCTACTCTTGACACCAAGTCTATCTTTAAACATATTGGTTAACTCTTCAAATTTTCTTCAACAAATGCTGCATTTCTTTAGCTTTAGGGGTTCCTTGACCTATTATAATGCAAATGAGTTTTTAAAAGTTAACATTATGAGTCAATAGTTCATTCATTGCACATTTTATTTATTTGTTTATTCAATAAACTTTCACTAAACCCTTATTCTCTCCCAGGCAGTGGTCTAGGAGTAGGGGACACAGTCCGGAACAAAGCAGACTCAAATGCCAACCTTTTGGAGTTTATACTGTTTAAGTAGCTAACAGTCCTAGTTTCAATTGGACAGTTAAAAGACCTATAAGAACCAGAAAATGAGAGAAACAGACACCTAGAATATATAGATCATTAAATGCTCAAAGCTAACTTCACTTATTTGAAAACTTTCAGAGCTTGTACTGCTTAGTGGATGTGTCCTAGCATCTCCTCTTCTCCAGTTTTGCTTTCTCTCTCTGGAAATTGAAGGGTTGGGAACCTCCCACATCTAAAATTTATAGAATCTATAAGAGTTTGTAAAGGAATGGGTCTCAGCACAATGTCAAATACTATATTACAGAGACACATTCTGAAATGGAGATACATCTTCCTTTAAAATGTGAGCATCTCCTCTGATTTATCCTTCATGATTTTATATCACGAGGCCACTTTATATGTAGTCCCCAAGGTCTAATTGAAGATCTGGTCATCAGAAGAAAGAAGGCAATTAAGGACAGCAGGACCCAGTTCACTTACCTTCTACTTGTGTCTAATTATGGAAAAGTTGTGCTTTTTAGTTTATATTTTCAGAAGCTCCTGCAAACCTTTTTGGTTGTGCAGGTAAGCATCTTTCAGAAAAATATACCTTCCCCTGAGGTGCTTGCAAATATCACATCTGTTGTAGAACACACAGAAGACAGAACTGTGTGCTCTAATTAGAGAGGAAAATTGAAACATATCAGTGGATCACTTAAGAGTGACTGATGTAAATAGTTGGAGGAAAATAGCTCTTTCTGATTTGAAACTATGCTTTCTACACAATTGGTATCCACATAATAGGTAAATCAAATCATGACTTTACTCCTCCATGACTGTAAATTAACAGTGAGTAAATAGCAAGACATTAGAATTGTACTGTTCCATAAGCATAAGTATAAATGTTAATCTGAATCTCTTGAGTTTGCAAAATTAGGCTGGAAATACTGTTAAAACATACTTTCTCAAGAGAATGTTCATTGCTTCCAGCCTCCAAAAAAACTGCAAATACAACAGCATCAGCTTTTCATTGCAGCATTTTGGAGCTGTCCCCATCCAGCAGGAAGTGGGATATATGCAAAGGTCTGCAAAACTAAAAAAAAAAAAAAAAAAAAAAAAAATACTGCTGTTTTAAAATAAAGTTCAACAAACTTTGGTTTAACTTCTTGCAAAGGTCGCATCAGCATTAGTTTAAATTTCAGGTCAAGAGGCAGCTTGCTTCCTATTTGATCTGCAGCAATTGAAGCATATCTAATAGAAGCACTATTTTAAACACAAAGGTTAAACACTTGCATTTTGACAAAGGTTAAATGCCTGTTTACTGAAGTTAATGACTTAATAGCATTTTGAATACCATTCTTTATATAAAGGTTAATCTCATATTTTTAACTTCATGTTTCCTTTCTTAAAGGGGAATACTCATTAGGACCCAAACAATTATCTAATTGTTAATTTGTTTTGATCTTATTTATAGTTCTTCAACCAGAGTATTATCTGTTTTGATTTCAAGAAATTTTTTAAAGCATTCAAGAAGAAAAACGCTTAAAGAGAGAAATCAGGTTATTAGAGAATTACTGCTTTCAAAGAGTCCAAAGGAAAGGAATGAAGGTTTTAGAAAGATATCTATTGCAAAGATAAAATCTATTGTGGGATCGTATACTTGCCAAGGATGTACATGAGACCAGTCAATTTCTATTTTTTGTAAAAGCAAATAGTTGATTTCTTTCTATTTGTTGTAAAAACAAATAATTTTCTGCGTTCAATAGAAAAGTCACAATCAGATGATCATACTGTCGACTGAAAAAAATGCACAATGTGAGTGTTGTGAGTTAAGCTTTATCTGGGGCAAAATGAGGACTATGGCCCGGGAGACAGCATTTAAGATAGCTCTGAGAAACCACTCCAAAATGGTCGGGGGGAAGTTCACTGTTATATATGAATTTAGTGAAGGGGTGGTACATGCAGTCAAGTGCACATTTTGGCAGAGGCTTGCTGCTTGTCACAAGGAGCAGATGTCACCATTAATGATTTTAATGCTTTGTAGATATGGGGAAGTGCAAGAATTGGGCTCATAAAATCTTATCCTGAAAATAACTATCTAACGGCCTGGTCTTCCAGTTTTTCCCAGAGCACAGAGTGCCTTATTCCTGATCTCCACCCTGAACTCCTTTCAGGGTGTGTTGAAGGTCAATGGCTACAGCGGTTGTTGACTTATTCCTTGTTGAGGCAGATAGCAAGTACCAATTTTTAGTTGGCAGTACTTATCAGAAGATGTAAAAAAAAATTACTATACAAGAGAAAGGCTCCTAGTCAATTTGACATTTACTCTGGATGACATTTTTAGTTAATATGATTCCAATAGTTTAATGGGTATAGTGCATTAATTAGAAAAAAATATGCTAAAGTATATTGTCCATCCTTTTTTCAGTATCTCTAAATGACTAAAAACACCTCACCTTACTTCCTACTCAGAAATTGAACTTAAAATTCAGACATTGCAAATGGGTGCTGAGTTTTGAAGATGATATACATTTGGGGAAAATACTCATATTTTATTGTACTATAGATTTATTGCTTTACTGGTAAAATATCAAACTTTGATGAAACATTTCAAATTCAATCACATGTACTATTAAGAGTAGCACAGTTGTGGCAGTTTGTTACCCAAAATCTGGGTTTGCCTTTTGGTGGGTTCCAAGGATTTACTATGACTTGCAGCAAGTAAGGAGAACTCCAGTCCTCTTTCCCAAAGCAGTTTCTCCCTGAACTGCAAAACTGGGGACGTTTCAAGCTAAGGGTAAGTGTGTATTCATGAAGGGGCTTGAGCAGAGGAGAATTCAACACAGAATTGGGGCAAAGATCGACAGAGTCCAAGCTTTAGTTGATGGATGTCAGGAGGGTCAACATCATCATTCCATCCTCCACCTGGGTGGGGGGACTTAGTTCCTGTAGAACTGTATATCCCTTGAGGGGAACTAGGACTTTGCTTTATCGCTGAACTATTGTTTGCCTTTTCTCTGCTCTTGTGTCCCTTTATTCTTTTAAGATCATTAATTACTGAAGCCTGTTCAAGGACAAGCATTGGGGCCAGGCTGAGATCACAAAATGGCTTAGGCCAAAATTGATTCCCTCATGTCAAGAAAGCCATTCCTGATTCTCTTTCTCTGGAGACCCCCGAACCTATCTGCTTACAAGTTTGTGCATATTACATGTAATTTATTTCAAGGTTATGGTATAGATGACAGAAAGTGAAGGAGGACAATATCAGAAAAATGATTGTGAGAACCCCCCTCCTTTTAAAGTAGAGAGCTCAGTCAGGCAAAGGAATGCCATCTGATCTGTCAGAAGGTGAAATTCAGTGAGGAGTGGAAGCCAAATTTCACTTCTGAATGAGGTAAACAAATGGGATAATGTAAATGGAGCCATACAGGGAACAAAGGATAGTGTGCTAAACTCATGACTAGTTCAAAAAGAATCTGAGGGTAAATCTAGGACTTCTTGAGATAAAGAAGTGGATAAAATCAACTGGTTCAATGTTCCAATGGATCCATGCACCATTTTGTATTTTACTGGTTTCATTGCTGTTCTGAAAGTGTTCTGTGTTTATTTCTCCTTGATAATTCTTTCTCTTTTACTTTAGTATTCCCCACTCCCACCCCCAACTTCAGTTTAGTGTTTCTTGGGAAATGTTGCTTTAATTTTAATTATATAAACCTGGTGTCTCCTATCCATTAGGCCTGCATCTTGGTATTAGTCACCAAAACTCTTTTAGGTGACAAGGACCTAAGACAAAGTAGAATGTATAAAAGGGCAAGAGATTATTGGAGGCCGTTTGCAACCTTATTCTCATTTTGTGACTGTTAAACATTTTAAAGATGTTATTGTACTTTTGCTTTAAGAAAATGCAAATTTCCTTAGTGATTTCTGAATTGGTTCATAGTGATTTCATAGTGATTCTGAATTGGTTGAAAATATGAAGAAATTGTTGAGCTAAGCATATTATGGTTGGTTTTCTGGCTATGACAGAAAACCATGGGTACACTATCTCTAAAAATCTAATTAATAAAAGGTTTAATTCAAGGGATACATAAAGTTTCCTCTAGTTTAAAAAGATTATTCATACAACATTAAAGGAAAGATGAATAAATCTTTTGGTTCAAATGAGGAGAAATACTTTAAACTTATTAACCTTGTTATGTTTAACATGGTTAAGGGAAGGGGAATATTTCTGCCTCTACCCTTCTTGAGTTCTTGTATCTGGACTAATAATAAAACTGACACAAGATAAATTAATAGGTTGTATGGTCAGGCCACGCAAGATGGCAGTTCTCTTGCTCTCTATCCATCCCCTCCCTGACCAGTGTCTGCTGCACCTACACTCTACTCACGTGACTGACCTTCCGACATACTTGCCCCAGGCCCCAGCTAGTCACTGTTCTTATCAAAGGGGTGGTGAGGGGCGTGCCCCACTGCTGGTCTCCCTGGTAACCGATGAGCCAACCTGACTTAATTCCCCCTATAACTGGCAATCTCCCCTTCCCCCAGGGAACCAAAGACTGTCACCTTGTCCTGCCCGCAGTCTACCTCACACTGTGGGGTGTCAGGACCTTGCTTCAGACATGTAAGCTCCCCTATCCATTAAACCATCTATGTCTCTGTTGCTGACTCTGGGCTCTTTGGTCTTAAAGCTGGGCAAGCACAGGCCTTGTCAGCCTGTGGGGTGCAGCCCAACAACGGGAGAAAAAGACAAATTTAAATTCGGGTTCCTGGAGGTACCATAGAAATGGGACCTAAGAAGTGGCCAAAGCAGGCAGCTTTTTTACTTTTCAGACTAAGAAACAATAAATTTGTGAGGAATTGACAGGACAAAGAAATTTAGCTTTTGGGTACTCAATTAGTGAGGAATCTAAACTTAGGCTTAATTTAGGCTTGGGGTAGAATTAAAGAAATAACAAAGTTGTTGATATAGGCTTCTTGGCCCTAATTCCCTGTCTCAGGTGATAAGAGTGTCCATTTACCTCCAGATGCATGAAGTGCATTTTTCACATTAGAGATTTATTTCCTGCTTTCAGGGAGACAGAAAGGAGGGTGAAAGTGTCTTATATTGGCTGTTTTTAAGTAATTTTAATTCAAAATGTCAATATGCCATTGAGGAACTTTTTGGGGTGGCTTACCCTGGGCTCCAACAGGGACAAACTGTCACAGCTTTCAAGTCATATCAGTAGGTAACTCTCCTAAGTGCATCTACTGATATACTTAATTTATAAACTAATACAGTATTATTATTATTACTATTATTTTAAATTATTTTAAAGCAAGAGATATAAATTAATAAATCAATTATCAGGAATATTTACCTAAAATATGGGCTAAAATTCATATTATATATTATAATTATTTTTAAAGTAAAACAATATTTCTTTCAATAATTAAGCTTTTTATGTACCTAGTAATATTTTGAATATTATCATTTAATTAAAAATTAGAATGCATTGAACAATCATAAATGTGTTATTTAAATGGAAAATCAAAAATGGAAACTGAGTCATAAAAGTCATCTATGCATATAGGAAAGTTTCCATTCACACAACAAATATTTATGGAATTCATAATTTCTGATATCAAGGAAAATAATAATTTTGAACAACTCTCATACATTCTTGTGGCATTTATCTCAGAAATAATTTTTAGTCTCTACTTGGGTATGATAATATTTGGTTAAAGAGTAATGATTTTATCTGAATTATGTAAAAGCAAATTGCATCTATGTAGTGGTGATTTACAGAAGCTACGGCTTCTATTCCAGCAAATGCAAGATCTCAACTGGATCCGTTTTGGTACCACATGAAATTCTCTAACCCATTATAATTTATTATTCAAAATTGTTGAGAATTATTTAGACAAAGGCCATCAAAGTCATTGATATTCAGTTCAAGAAACAAAGTCATTCAAGGAGTAATCATGAAATTTGTAGTTTGCAAACCAAAATAAACTTCTCATTTTCTCACTAATTATTTTCTGTTGATATAGGAAATGCTCCCTGAGTAGGTGACATTTACATTAAGACCTGAAGGATGATAATGAGATAAGTAGCAAGGGCATATTAGAAATAGAAAGGGCTTGGTACAGAAGAATAGAAAGGAAGCCATTTCAAATAAAGGACACCGAATGAGATAGAAATGAAGTCATGGGCTTCGAAAATCGGCCAACAAATTAATCACAAAGGTGAAGATGAGGATTTTAAGTTTTGTTCCAAATCCAATGGGAATCCAATTTTATTATAGTAAATGACAAAGTTATAGCAATTAGAGGCTAAGAGGAAACAGACCATATCTAGATGTTCTAAAAGTTTCAAAGTTTCCTGTTACTATAAAGCAAGACAATAAAATATTTTCCAGATTAGATTAAATTCATTAGAATAAAACTTGAACAGCAATAACTGTAGAGTTTTAGTGTAGAAAGTAATCACTTTTAGATACAGATATTCATAGTAGTACAGAACTAGAAGAAACCATATAACATAATTTAATTAATCTATAAATGAAGAAACTGAAGTCTGAAGGAGTTAAATGTATGTTTTCCTTTGTAATTTTAAAAATTCCAGATGATAACTTTACCTAAATTAAATTATGTAAACTTGAATATCAAAATTTAATTAGTTTAGGGGCTTTCCTGGTGGCACAGTGGTTGAGAGTCCGCCTGCCGATGCAGGGGACACGGGTTAGGAAAATATTTAAAAGCCAAGAGTTGGTTTTTTGAAAACAAAAAAAAAAAAAAAAAAAAAAAAATTAATTAGTTTAAAAGAGCTTAAATGCATGTTTAAATTCTCAATGTTATGGAGAAGAGATTTTTATGATAATTGAAGAATACATATGCCTTCCACTTATGAGTTTACACTACAGTTTAACTTTTTCCCTTTCTTATCCCATTGATTATTATGATTCAATTGTATCTGTAATAAGTATTCAGGTAAGCACTGTTAGAGGGAAGCAGATGCCGTCTCTGAAAGGAATCAATTGTGCATCGAGGTATTAGTGTGGAAAGATTTGGGGAGCCATACAGTTAGAGTTGTTGCTGATATATATTTGAATTTTGGGAGACAAATGTATCTACACAAAAGAATAATGGTAGGCAAGATATGAAAGGTAATTAGAAATGTAAAAAGCAGAACAGTAGAGTCTGAAGAATCAAGGGAAGCAACATTTTCCAGGGTAGGAATCGTCAAGAAATGATCTCTAGTTTTCAATTGAAAAATCAGAAAGTATATCAGCACTTGATGTACCTGCACTATACAGTCACTGTAACTGCCAAAAACAAAACAAGCAGATTTGAAAAAAAAAACATTAAAATCAAAAATAAAACCCTAAGTAAATCTACTTATGACTGCTCTTGTGAAAAAGCCATCTAATTATTTTGTAGGATAGATTGTATGTAATGATACTCTTTTATTTGTACTTGTAAGCCAAAGATTTCTAACACATTTTTGATTTAGTTTAAATGTGAGTGGAAATAAATGGAATGATAATTTCATCAGTCTTCCAAGTATATTTTCTAATAATTCAAAGTTTAGTTTATTTTCTCTTATAAATGGATCAAGTTATTTACTCATTTATTCTATATTATTATAGGTCTACTGATTCAGGTACCATAGATTCAATGCAGACCTGAAGTCTGTACTTAGAGAGCTTATAGCCTAGTGAAAGAAACAAGACATAGATAAAAATCACAAAATAAATTAAGTTGTGATGATAGCTATAAAGCAGAAGTATGGTGTGTTACAAAAGGTTTAGCAGTGATCACTGAGTCTATATGTGGGTTGAAAGATATATTTGGTTTAAGACTCCTAGGTTTTTAATGACTCTCCAGCCAGGTTTTATTAAACAGACTTGCCAACCAGTACATGACTTCTAAAAAGTTGATAAAATGTTTAAATTTGTATATTGAATCTGCAATTCTGTGGAAAATTTTATAAACAAAGTTGATTACAAAAGCAGGTATAGATATACATAACTTGAAGGACACAAAAAGATATCTAATCTCCAATACTCTACATCAATTGTTTACTTCATTCATTGTAATATGATATGATATACAATATATATTATTTTATTATGTCATATAATGACACACAAAATATAACATAACAAAAATGAAATATTACTTTGACACATGATTCATGTTTTCTTTCAATTTCAGATTGCAAATTTGCCTTTGATTTGTTAGTTTTAGGATGTATTTGCTGTTTCCTCCTAGCTAATTCTGCTATGTGGAGCAAGCTCATGCATGGTGGAATCAATGTCTTGCCATATTCATAAAAGAATAAAGAGATAGATATAGACATAGATGTAGATATAGATTAGACATAGACATAGCTATAGATATGTATATGTATGTGTATATGTATATCTATGTATGTAGTTATATACACATGCATAAACACGTATCTTCCTTATGCTTGGTTTATTAGGTCTGTCACAGTGTCAGGCAATATTAGATTTGTGGTATAACTGTAATTTTACTAAGTCATATAAGCAGCTACTAAGTAGCTTGATCTCTTAGGGTTGCTCAGATTGATCTGGGAATTTTTTCTGAGTATTTGCCTTAGCATCTAAGCATTAAAATTAAAACTGAAAGTTTACTCCAGCCTCCCTTTGGGGTCAGGGAGAATTGGTGATAACCTATGATTTTGGTTCAAATTCTAACTTTACGGTTAATTAGCTGTGTGGGTCATTACTTTTGGCATTTACAGGCATACCTTCGTCATATTTCAGGTTCAGTTCCAGACCACCACAATAAAGGGAATATTGCAATAAAGCAAGTCCCAGGAATTTTTTGGTTTCCCAGTGCATATAAAAGTTATGTTAACACTATACTGCAGTCTATTAAGTTTGCAATAACATTATGTCTAAAAAATGTACATACCTTAATTAAAAATGCAAAACAAAAAACCTCTTCCAACAGTAACATCAAAGATCACCGATCACAGATCACCATAACAAACATAATAATAGTGGAAAATTTTGAAATATTTCATCATTCAACAAAATGTGACACAGAGACCACAAAGCGAGCAAATGCTGTTGGAAAAGTGGCACCAATAGACTTGCTGTATGCAAGGTGCCACAAACCTTCCATTTATAAAAAATGCAATACCTGTGAAGTGCAATAAAATGAGGTGTGCCTATAATCTCTCTCAGCCTCACATTAAAATTGGAAATGTGAGGTGGAATTCTATAAAACCATCGGATTCTCTTCCAGCAATAAAATTCTCCAATTATTTTCCTCATCTTAAATGTTTCAAAACTGGTCAGAGGGAGGTCTTGCTCTGACTGAATCACTACTTGTTATGGAGCCAGGCGATCTTTAGACACAGGATATATTGGAGATATATCCAGCTGACTCGATCCCTGAGTTCAGCTAAAATACATTAAACATGTATTCTGTGCTCTTAATCTTTCTTGAAAGCAAGCTAGCAGGCAAAAAATGTATTCATTCCTTATCAGCTTAGCCGAAAATGTAAGAAGCAAAATCCTCTATCGTAAATAAGCATTTGGTATACAAATGAATGTGACAGGCTTACAATAAGGGGGAAATAGTGCCTCTGAGAAACTGGAACTCATTTCTTGCCGAAGTATAGATTGCAGTCTGTTGCCATAAAACTAAATTAAATAAAATGCAAGCAAAAAAAAAAAAAGATAAATTGCACAGATATCAGTGTTGCATAATTAAACTTCTAATATTTTTGGAACTTTATTTTGAAAGAAAAGAAAAAAATGTCTATTTTATGGGGTATATTGACACTAAAAGAGACTAGTAAGATTCAGGCATCTTTTTTAATTGAAGAAAAGTGAAATAATAGAACCAAAATGCACTGTACTATGACTAAATCCATTTTAAGTGGAATGAGCATGTCTGTCTACATATGAATTATAAATGAATAAACCATAAACATTCGAAGGTCAGTAAAGTGCTTCCATGCTAGTATTTTCTATTAGGATAAATACAATTTATAAACAAGCATTTACTTCAGTTGTCCTGAAATATAAATTTGACCAGATTTACTGTGTTTGCCCTCCCCTTAAATCAGTCATTCACAACCGGGAGCGATTTTGCCCACCAGGGAACATTTGGTGATGTCTGGAGATATTTTTTTTGTAACGACTGGGCAGGGGCAGGGGGAGAGTGTTGCTACTGTCATTGATTGGGTAGAGGCCTAGGATGCTGCCACACAATGCCCAGGAAAGCCTCCTCAGCAACTAAGAACTATCTAGTTCAAAACATCACTAGTGCTGAGCCTGAGAAACCCTGACTTAGATAAAATATTACCCCACCATCCATTTCACTTAAAGTATGGATTTTGAAAGCTAAATTTATTCAATTTTATAATATAGAATGAAGAAAACAAGAAAATGGAAACAATTTTTAAAAAAATTAAGATAGAAACTTATGTAAATTAAAAAAAAATCAATGACAAAACTCCAGTTGTATAGCTGTTTATTCTCAAATTGCATTGAATCTTTTTTGGTTTACTATAACTCTGACTGTAGTCTAGCTTGATCACTGTCACTTAAATAGAATCAAGATACTAATGGCCATATACTAAACTACATATACTCATCCAAATCTAAAATTGGTTAGAGGAGACTTCCAAAATTAAGAAATATTAGAAAATAGCACAATTAAAATACATATAATAAAACTAGATATACTGTATGAAGAAGAAAAATATATTTTTGCTTTATTTTACCTAAAGAATAAGATAGTATCCTATCTCTGCAGTAGACTAATAACAAGGTATTGAGTTGCCTTGATACTATAAGATTCTGATACTATAAGATTCTGGTTATAAATTTTGAGACAAATATTTTAAGAGTAATTTAGTAATCTAAAGTACACACATATTATTACAAAAGTAATAGATGTTTACTAGGAAAGTGGAAAATACAAAAAGCACAAAAGTTGAAAATAAAAATTTTCCATAATTGTGATCATAATATTTTATAAAATGATTCTCTTCCCTCATTTCCAACAAACATTTTAATAAAGATTGCATTGCATTCCATCACATGAATTTACCTTAATATAAGTAACCATTCCCTTATTAATATACTTATTCACTTGACAAATATTTGAACTTTTACTATCTACCAGGAATTCACTGGAGATGGGTTAGGTGGCAAACAAAATAAATTTCCTACCCTTATATTTTGAACCTATATGTTATTGCAGAAGGCAGGTGTGTGTATGTGTGTGTCAAGAAGTGATAAATGCAATGAATAAAATGAAGAAGGGTTATGTGGACATAAAATTATAATCATGGGTGAATGGCTGCTTTCCCAGAATGAGCAGGGAAA